>NW_017259322.1:1000097-1030354 GCF_001594045.1 Atta colombica
CGGTGTTTTAACAAATATCACATTTGCTTTCCCTTGATTTGTTCCTATAACAAAATTATTTCTCTCAGTTTAAGTCTAGTATCTACTATATTAGAAATCGTTCCGACATCTTAGACGGAGAAAGAATTGACCAATCGCATTGGTCAGTTGATTGAATTGTTCAAATATAATTTTCCAGAATTTCTCTACGGACTAGATGATAACTTGAGTCCAATATCAGCAGATCCAGTCATTTTAGCCAGTCATTTATTCAGTGATGACTGACAGAACTTCCGTCATTTGTCAGTCATTTGCCAGTGATGGCCTAGTATTGATTGACAGAACCTTTGTCGTCAATTGATAGTCGTAACGTTGATTTCGTTGTTTTGCTGGCGACCTGCTGGCGATCTGCTGGTGATTCTTGTTAAGAGAATACCGGAGTGACGACCGAACTTGATGGATGTCAATAAGACTTTTTCCAATTTCAAATTCAGTTATATTATCCTTCTGTCTTACTCAAACGCATACACCTATCCTTATCTAATGCATTGCAGCACTCTATCTCTTGCGAGATCGAGTATGTCTACTGAAGACAATGCTGTCCAAAGTAATTACTGCTCTATTTACTATTCTAAGTTGCATTCTCGGTTGCATCAACATTACTTTGACTTTAAACGAGATTTAAAGTTCTATCTGTCTCGTTTTAAAGCGATAGAGAGACAAAGAGAGTTTTAAGCCTTGCTTAAAGTCAAAATAATATTGTGCAACTGGGTTTGAATATTTAACAAACATATAACACGTGAATTACGTTCACTATCCTATATTTTTTTTTCTAGGCTTTCTTAGTTCTACAAATCAAGTTGTTCATTCAAGAAATTGAATCCGGAGGTCCGCTAGATACTTGTGTTACTCATATGAATATGAAACTTTTATATCAAGCAAATTTTAACCTCAGGTGACAGCTATATGAGCCAAAAGTAAGTGAATTTTTTCATTTTCATGTGATTTTCTCGTGAAACTCACTCTATTCTACAAATTAATTCTATAAATTCTATTAATTCTATTCTATTAATTCTATTAATTCTATTAATTCTATATAAATTCTATACAGTCTATAAATTAATTTTATAAATTCTATAAATTAATTCACTCTATTCTATGAAAAAATTTTGCAATCCGTAAAGCCAGTTTGAAAATTTTAATTGCATTTAATTCATGGCAATTATTGTAATTCGTTGGTAATTGTTGCTACCTTAATTTTGTGAAGTCTAGAATAACTGTAAACAATCGGCAATGAAATCAGGTCAAGAAATAATGAATCGACACAAATAATAAATAGAGATTACGGAAAGATTAGAGTAAAGGAAAGTCGATTCTTGGAAGAAAATATTGAAAATGGCGAGACAGATGTAAAGAATTAAAAACAGAAAAAAGAGATAAGATGATGAAACATGAGATAAACACATCGCCTCGATTGACAGGTAAGAATTAAGGAATTAAATTCATTTATAAAAACGATCGTTTATTTATGACATAAATAAACTGTGTAATACGTAATTTAATTTGTTGTTAAATAATCTTAAAGACTCGTTATTAGTTTATATAATCGCGTTTTATCCTGATGCAACTCGAACTTACAATTCTTTCACCTCCGAGATTTTCACATCGGGTCCACAATAAGACTTAACGAGAGACTGCTTCTCTCGTCGTTTCGCAATTGAGCCTTTTCTCAAAGATTTTTTTTTTATTAAAACTTTTTAAAATACATCGAGGCCTTTACTTTCTATTCTCTTAATTGATCGTTTGATTAATGATCGAGCGATGATTAATAGTCAGTGGCGACGACAATAACAGTTACAATAATGACAATAATAACGCATAATAAACGCGTGGCTTTTTACCGGCTTTACTGACTCTAATCATACAGATGCATGTTGCGATATTATCGTGGAGAAACGGCATCTCGTCGCGGGTACGCGTCGCTCACGCGCTCCAACGAGAAAAAATCGTGGAAAACGATTAAAAGTCCAGGTCGAAGAGCTCTCGTGCGCTTAAGCGCAGCCGGTCGTGGCACGTGAGCGGTGCTCCGCACGCACGCACGTGAGCACGTGCGTGAGCGCGATGATTTACACGGTACGCGGATTTAGAACGCAACCCGCCGGTTGTTCCTCGGGCGTGCATACGTGCGTGCGTGCGCGCGTGGATGCGTACACCACGAACATGTTCGTGCACAAAACATTTTAAGCGGGCGTTAAAAATAACGTCGTCCACGAGGTAAAAAAAGCTCATTATGTAATGCATGCTATATTAAGTAACATACATTATCGAACTCTTCAGTTTCTTTCAGTTCGAAATGTAGATCTTGAGCTAAATATTGCCGCTTTCGATGGAAATTATGAGTCTCGTATATCCTTTGGGGATTCTTAATTTCAAGTTAAGATCCACGCGATAATTTTAAACCCGAAAAATTGAGCATTTTTACGCTGGAAAGAAAATAACTTTGTATTATTGTATCGAAGATACGATTACTTTCGAATAATAGCATATAGCACAGAAAGATTGCAGAAACATTGCAGATTTCGCTGAAACATCACATTGCATGGTGGTTGCGAAACGTTGCTGAATCATTGTTACAAAATTCCAATGTAAGATATCCGCTTTTTGTTATATTCCAACAAAACATTCCAGCAATATTGCAATGTAATATTAGTATTTGGATAAATTTTTTACGAAGTCTCTAAAATGAAAACTATTTCTATACATATATCTCACTAACTTTAATTTTTCTATAAATCGCATTTCTATTGATATGTGCTTTCCAAAAGCAATTTTTTATGATAAAACCATAAAATATTCCAATAAATATAGTATTAATTCTGAAGGATAAATTTATTCGTAAAGATAGAACATGTACATATGCCCCGAACAAACTACAAAATTATCCACATTAATATAATAATACAATCTTGATAAGTTAATCATGGATTAATCGCAATGATTTTTTTTAATTCGAAACCACTCATTCAATTGAAATGTCGATTAAAAAATGACGTGTAAAATTTATTAATAAAGTTAGGGGCTGATTTATTCTTGCGTTCATATCAGGCATAAATACATCATCGATCTCATAATTAATATTTCGATAAATCATTTTCAGCAGCTTAATTGCTTATCGTCTTATTCGATTGATTGTATCCAAACTCGATATTATATAATCTTTTGATTTCATAATATAAAAATGAATTATATTAATTATTATATCATAAAAATGACTGTTAATCTAAAAAACTGTACTACATAAATATTGTAAAAACTCATATTTTTATATTATTATTATTGTAACAATTAAAGAATTACAGTTTTACAATGTTTGTGGAATATTATAAGCATATTACTGACATTTTGCAGACATTTTATTGTTAATTTACATTTCTGTAATATCTCTGCAATTACATTGCAATCTGCAATATTGCAATAATATTGCTTCAATCTTCTGTGCTGTATGAGAAGAGGTAAATATTATTCCCCTTGATGTCAAATCGAATTGATGTGAAATCACATTCGAACGAGATATTCATGTATTTGTATGGCAGGGAAAGCGCATCCTATTTTTTTTTTCTGAACATGTCATTTCGACGCACTGCAATTCTTTGTAACGAGCGTACTTTTTCTTCGAGCAAGAACCCCTTCGCTACTCGGAAAAAGGAAGCGACGTTAATGTCGCACGACCTGGCTGGTAGACAGTGCGACCGTGGAGGACCTTGTCCGTCGTCTGCCCTTCATGTGTTTGAATTTAGAAGAATTTAGTTCCAAGAAAGAGACTGCAAAGGGTTTCACCAGCAGTCCATTTCCACTGATCTTTTCGTGTCACCCTTGTCTAGCACGAAAGATATCTCTCGATCCCTCGAAGCAACATGTTCTTGACTAGATACAGAATTATTTGTAGGATAATTTTTCTGTAATATTGGATGATATTTTATAACACAATTTAAGTTTGCACATCGTCATTCCTTTGCTTCAATTAATACAAAGTAATACATATAAAAAAACGTGATTTCGAATAATAATTATGAATTAGTTAAGTTAATTAAGAATTAGTAAGTAAACGTTATCTTATCAATCAAAAATGAACTAATATCATAAAAAAATATCATTAAGATTGTTTGTTAACTTGACAGTTAACTTGAAAATTATCGATTGATCAAATAATATCGACAAAAAGAATATTTAACAACAATAATATTCTTGTTAAATACAATTTCTTTCTATCGATATTATTTGATCAATAATTTTTTGTCAGATTAAAAAATAATTGTTCCTTTTTCCTGGGAAACTTTTTGAATGATGTCTTAAAATAAGGGTAAATTTATATGTACATGAAAAAATTAATAATATTAGTAGTGAGATCAAAAATAATAAATTAATAATTGAATAAGAAATTGAAATAAAATAAATTAAATTAGTAATAAGATAGTAAGAGAAATTTAATAATTTTTAATTTATTTATATTATAATTTAAGAAAAATATTAAATTGCAAATTTAAAAATTTTTAATTAAATTTAAATAGTATATTATATAAATAAGATAATAAATATATTGAAATGCGCGAATATTGAATTTTAATAATTTTTTATACGTAAAAATGTTTAAAAAGATAGAAAAAGACTAATAATAATATATACAATGTACTCTAATAATATATAAATTCTTTAAGTACATTATACCATAGAGACATTTTAGCGCGTAAGGTCGTCGTTCCCCACAGAGCTATTCTCTTCCACGTATCACCGTGCTCGTTTTGCTCGTGGCGAACAGAACATAATGAGGGAAGCGAGAATAGTCCTTAGAAAATGAAGCAAGGAGAATCGTTTCAGGAAAAGATGCCTCTCGAGTGCCCGGAGAGATGACTGACGAATGTCACTAATGAGAGAACGCGCGTGTGTTCCGTATTTTCCTTCTTCCTGAATGCGAACCTTTGAAAATTCGGTTAACGACTCGAGCGAACAACGAGTCCCCGTCTCCCTGTTTCGTCTTCCAAATTCCTTTAGTCACGAATCCCCGAGTGCTTTTTTTTTCTCCCTATAGAGATGCGCAGGAATTAGCCATGCAAAACGCGAAGCAATCTTCTCCTCGAGTCACTTGAAGCGCGAAGTGGGAGGTATTTTCGTCGCGCATATATATTTTCCTAAGAAAAATTGCCGAATATTCGGCGTCCCGGGTTTTTACGATGGCATAAAGCACGAGCGAGCTTTCTCCCGGCAATAGGTAGTGTCGTTTAGAAATCATAGAGGCAAAAAGGAAGATTCACTTTTAACGTGTCCCCCGCGGGATGAAAAAGATCCGTCGCGGCGAATCCCTTTTTAGATCCGCCTCGGCGATTCCTCAAAGAACGAGGAGACGTTACCGTTTGGTGTACATCGTTCTCTGAATAATATTCTCTTTTCCCCTTTCGCCGCGTCCTGATCCACGAATGTTTGATCTCGCTGGAAATAGGAAACCAGCGAACACTCGGTTTCTCTGTTTGACATTTGCTCGGGTTAGAGTTGCCTGTGGTCGGAATGTACTATTCACAGGGTTGGGTAAGTTAATGTTTTTTTTTCAACTAAATTAAGTCAAAGTTAATGGCTTATAAAATTAATAAAATTAAGTTAAAAGGATTAACTTAATAGAAGTTAAGTTAAGATTGAATTACTTAACTTAAGTTTAAAAAAAAGTTAATTTTGAAAAAAATTATTTTTGAGATCAGAATGTCCCAATTTTTCTTAAAATGAGATTATTTTAAATAACACTTACAAACATAGATTATTTAGGTAAATTTAATTTTATATTCACATGTAAGTTACTTACATATAATAAGAATCACATCATAAGGCGTTTTTTCAAAATCTTGCGAGAGAGAAGAGTACATATTTGCATTATTTCTCTTTCTGTAACAATTATCTAACATTTATCTAACTTTCTTTAATTTCTGAAATAACTGCTCATGCATGTTTACGATTACATCGACTAGATATTTGTTACAAAAAATATACGTAAAAATATAGAAAATGAGTGGATATACAGCATTGTTCTACAACAAGACTTTTCATCTAAAGTTCATTTCATATTTATAATATGTTACTGAAATATACGTTTATGATAAAATTAGTATGATTCAAATATAAGCGGGAATTGACAAAATCTATCGAGTCAATAAAAACTGATTGCCATATATAACTCTTATTATAGATCTCTCATCATAAAATCATTAAACTTTTTCTAAATTAATTCTCTAATGTTTATAGGAAAAAAATATTAGCATTAAGAGAGATAGAAACATTTTTAATTTAAAAAAAGTTGATAAATTAAAGTTTAAAAGTAACTAAATTAAGTTAGAAATTAATGCATTTAAAATTAACTAAGTTGAGTTAAAAGTTATCAACTTTTTAACTTTTTTTTTATACTTTTAACGTTTTAACTGGTTACTAACCCTGACTATTCATATTCAATTACGCATCGCGTGTGCAGTACATTATAAAGAATACAATCTTCAAAAATGGAATATAATCTTTTTTTATATGAAAGGATAGAATAAATTTTTAAATGTGCATTCGAACTTAAGTTATAAATCATATGTAAACGTGGGTATTTAGCGTTGAGCGATATATTAGATGAGAATTTATCGGTACAAGAAAATAAACCGCTCTATATGTGGAAAATCAAGTGATAAGCCTGTTCTGTAGATAAGGAAAACGCAAATCGGTGTTGCATTAAATGCAGCAGCAGATGGTTATACTTCACAGATGATGTATCATTCAAGATGACGTACTTGTGCGTGTACATAGTTAAAACGCATGCAATTTATCAAAGTTATTCGCTACAAATGTAGATATGTAATTGATAAAGATGATGAAATGTTCACGTTTGAATGTAAGCGATAATTTTATTAACTCAATCTTTAATGTTTTTATGTATATTATCCTCCCCCCTCCCTATGAATATATTTCCCCTTTTTTGAGAAAATTAATTTTTTAAGTTGTAAAGTAAGAGAACAATAGATATAAGTAATGTCTATATATAGTGCATTTTATAAATGATATCAATACTTTAAGAGGTAAATTTATATATCAAAACAAGTAAAAAACGTTAGCTGAATATATGGCCTACATACTTTAGTTCTAAAGTTATGGATGTGATATTGAAGAAAATATTCAAAGTATTTGCCTCGTGCATCAATATATGCTATTGAATGGATCCGCCTTATTCTGTCCATCGGTTTATGAAAGCGTTGTTCAGAAATATTCTTCTTTCGAGATGAAAATGAGGCAGAACATTATCATACATTAATCACAAATTTTGCTTCATAGCTAGAAGCACCAGAACAGTAATTTGCGAGCGTAAGATACTGATTGCTTGAAATTCTGTCCGATTTGTACTGATGGATATTGTTTGCAAATATTAAAAAATGTGAAATGTATGTGCTAAGCTGTACAATAATATGTATTAATGTACGAGGTGAATATATATCTTCTTTCATCGTTCATTTGAAAATTAAGATAGGACAAGTTCATATGACATTTTTTATTTAGTTTACTGTGTAAATTGCCTCCTAAGGTATTGATATGCATTTATGAAATACTCTGTAAAGTACAATGTTGGAATATAAATTTTTTTTTTTTTTTTTTTTTTATTAAAATGTCTTTTAAACATCACCTATATCGTTCTCTTACTACAACTTAAAAAATTAGTTTTCTCAGAAAAAGGGAAAAACTATTTTTTAACTTGACAGAAAAAATTATTGATTAATCAAATAATATCGGCAAAAAATATTCTTAACAAGATCAAATATCATCATTTTAGTCATTTTCGTTTTACAATTAACACAGGAATAGTCAATAGGGTTGTTTTTACACCTCATCAGCAAAAAAATGTAAATTGTAAAATATTGTTTAGTATATTGTTTAATATATTTTTTCTTTTTTAATAACTATTCTTTACGAACTTTTAAATATGCAATTCGAAAACGTTGTATTAAAATCTGTATTCTTCTTAAATATTGTTGTAATGAGCTATTTGATATCTTTATTCTGTTTATTTATTTGATTTCTACTTATCTATTTACTTTTGTCAAAAAGTTGTCATTAATCCATACTCATAATCTGTGTACTCATAATACATATATATATATATATATATGAAATATTAATAAATCGGAAAATAATAATAAACAATATATTATTAACACATTGAGATGGGGATCATCGATGATTGGCACTCAGTTTGTTAGTGATAATAGAAACACATAATTCGAATAATGTCAATATTCCTAAATTTTAACACAATATGTATCACATGATAACAGATTCATGTTGATAAGTCATGTAATATCGGCGTGACATTCAACGTGTTAATGATAATTGTTTTAATTGTAGTATAAAAACACCTAGGTCGTTTACGTAAAAAAATTAAGTGAAACCTCTCGAATTTAAAAAATCATTCTTTTATTTTAGTAATTTAAAAATCTTCTTTCATATTTTAATTGTGTTTTTGATGATTTCTTTCTTAAATCACTTTTTTAAATTTTGATAATTTTAAAAATTGTTTATGAAGTTAATTCAGTTTTGATAATTGATAGGATAATGCTCACTTAACTTCATGGTAATAACTTAAAAATATCTCAAGTTTTTAATATCTCAAGTTTTAATTTTTTAATCTTGATTTTGACAGTGCTGTTTTGATTAATTTGACGATTATTGCGTATATATATGACGGTTAATATGTGTATAGCAATTGAATGGATATAAGCAAAATCGCGAGATCGATTTTTACGATATTGACATTTGACAGTTACATGAAAGCTCGACTTGGATATAACACCGCGCAATTATAAATTTCGCATCGCCTGCTGGCGAACGAAGGCTGTTTCGCTTGGATTGATCGCCGACGGGCGTTACCTCGTCTCTGGAATAATTCATGTATCCCTGAGTGTGAGAGCACACCAACGACGCCGACATAGAAAATCAACAGCGTCGATCTGGCGCCTAGTCATCGAAGAGATGTCAGATCGATCTATTCCGCGATGCATACCAATCGATGCATCCGTTCACGTAGTAACTCGAACGCGCCGCCGGCCTTTGTCTACTCTGTATGCTCGCTCAATCTTGATTCCTTCCCGATTTGCATGTCAGGCGGATTAATTTCGAAGCGATACGCTAATTTGCTTACATTGCGCTCATGTCGCACCGAGGAACGAGGAGTTTCAGTCTTCCATAAGTAATAATCGAAGCTGTCTCGGTGCAGGTAATACTTAGGGATATAAGCGGATACTATCTTAAGACAGGAAACACGCAGTCATCACGCAAGATTTAATATAATCAATAAAATTTATTAATATTCTCATGGAGTTCTCGGGAATTCTCAATTTTGCTATATATACATATACACAATATAAGTGGAAATATTAAACAGTCGTATTTCTTATATCTTTGCGATATTTCAGTGAACCTGTATAATCCGCTTGATTCAGGTATTACGTTCTATCCGTATTTTCAAGACGGCCGATGTATGTAGACGCATTTGCATGCCTATATTTGACTAGGATCATCTGTAGGTCTTTTTTTTTTATTTCTGAACTAGACTACACTAAACTCTCTTTCTCGCTTTGGCCAAATATCAAACATAATATATATCTATTTCATTTTAAGTTCCAAAAGTGTACATTAGTTCAGCCACAGAAAACAGACCTTATATCGTAATATTATAAATGGACGCGCGTCTAAGATACAGGCTGTCTTTAAAGTATGTATAGGACATATTTGTATCACAGTAACATATCTAATACATGTTACGAAGTTTGTACTCCATCTGACACGTGATACTAGCGTACAAAATGCGCTTATTACATTTACAAATACTTGCCCAGTTACTATTCGGAACTATCGTTTTATGTACACCAAAGTATACATAGTTATATACATAGAGGAAAACATAATAATGGAAACTATAAAGGCGGCAACTATACAAATTTGATATGTATAATAAATGTATATATGAATGAATATTTTATTTTTAATTGAAAAAGTTGTGATCCTTTCCAGTAAATGAGAATGGATTAAAATGGATTGAAATTTTTTTCTATCCGAATGCGAATTTTAAATAGCGAATACTTTTTTTGGATTTAATTAGATTCAATTGGATTCAATTGAATGCAATTGGATTGAAAAACTGCATTTCCTATTCAAAATTTTGAATTGAACAATATTCACAAAGCAGAGAAAAAGCTAATATTATTTTTAGAAAGGCATAGAGATATGCTCCATGCAATTCCTGTAAATAAATAAAAATACATTCAGGATTGAAAAGCATTCATTTTAACATTCGAATCAATATTTCTGAAAATCTGAATTCATTTCAATCTATTCTCGTTTGCTGGATTAAGAACTAGTCTATTCAGCCTATAATTTCCTATTTGAATCTTAGATCTGATTGCATCAACGTTACTTTAATTTTAAGCGAGACTTAAAACTCTTTCTTTTTCTATCTCCCTTTCTATCGGCTTTAAAAAAAGAAAGAAAGATTTTTAAATCTTGCTTTTTTCCTTTTTTCTTTTTCGTAAGGGAAAGTAACGTTGGTGCAATCGGGCCTCAATCATTCTCTTTTTACGTCTAACACATATTTTACAGGAGTATGTATAAATACTCTACTATCTCAGACACATCTTTTGAACTCAAAATCTTTTAAGCTCTTCGTACATTTCACAATAGCTTTAATTATGAATTCATAAATCCGGATTCGATTCATAAATCCCATTCGCGCCTACATGCGCAAAAAATTTACTTAAAAAGGAGCTTACTGCTCCATCTGTGTGATAAGTTAGAAAGCTTAAAGACTATTGTGAAATGTACAATTGCTGTTTGGTCCACGGACCGAGCACCGAATCACTCAGCGCTTTGAATAAATATACATTTTTAAATTGCGAAACTATGAAATAATTTATTCTTCTCGCGTGATATTAATTCTACATATAAAACTTGGATATTTGTCACCTTTAAGTTACCACTACTATGTCTTTTTTTTTGAGTGTATGTAAAGTTTCTTGTCTACATGATTATATGATTACATTAAATTGCGATGCACGATTTACGAAAAGTTACGCAAAATAGCTGATGATGAATGCTGCAATTATATTATTTCTTTTTTATTCGTGTAATGAAAGATAGCTTCAATCACATTTTTAAATCTATTATTAATAGCACTTCTAAAAGAAAATTAATTTAGTTAGTCTTCTTTAGAAGAAGCTATAAAAATATTTCTTCATTATCAATGATATATCGATTAAATTATAACGGTCTTTTCCTTGAAAAGTGATACATTAAAAGGCGCGTTGTCGCGCCAATCGAAAAAAATCACGGATGAAATCCACGACTCTATCCGCGTAAAATTAATTGTAGTACCTATGAAGCTCACCATCGAACATAACTCTTATACTCTTCGGTTATACTCACTCTCTTGATAGTTTCGTAACCTAGAATTATCGAAAAACTAAAGCAGGCAGATTGGACGAGTCTCGCAGAAAGTCCTTTACTAAACATATGCAGTCCTTCCTCGATCCACAATATTCTAAACGCACTAAGCATACTGTCTAATCGTTGCACTTGCAATCTCGCTCTCACAATGTCCAAGGGATTCGTAATGATCGTGGTCGTAAAACCACCCAATGTGCCCGCAATCGCCTGTATACACAAGTGCGAGAACCAGTTGGGAAGTAACTTTATAAGTTCATCTGCCAAAAAGGAGATATAAAAAACATTATTCTTTTTTTATTTAATAGCTATGAAGGATTGATGATGATCGGAAAAATCATAGACTTTATTCAAAAAAATTTGCCAACCCTGTTATGAAGTACAAAGTACAATTACCTTGATAAACCGTATATAATCCCCACCAAAGGGCGCTATTAGGTACATACGCACACAAGGATGCCATATACCCTCGATAGAATCCACAATAACCATCTCTCTGATAAATCAATCTTATTATTTCCGCGGAGATTTGCGCGCGAGTCTTTCCAGATTCAAGAGTCAGACCTAAGGGATTCATTCCCATCTATAAGAAACATTCAGCGTTACTATCTCAAAGAAATCGTTGTTGAAGGTGTGAATTTAGTAGAAACTTCCTGACTCACTTTATCTACATACACCCTCCCGTGCTTGATGTTATTTATGCCGAGGACCATTAGATGCTGACTGAGAACATCGAAAGGAACGACTATCGTTTGCCCAACTAAACTGGCAGCACCGCCAGCAATCAATGCTTTGACTTTGGAGTCAACACGTCCAAGAGGTGTATCTTGTCCAAGCAAATGACGTACTCCTTCATAGGTTGATACATAAAATACACCAGAGACAATTTGAATGGAACTTATCCAGAAGCCTCGATAAAGGCCTGAGAAGCCTTCCACTTTATAAATTTTTCTATATGCATCTATCATACCTACGGATAAAAGATATTGCATGAGAATTCGAAGGAAGATTATTTACTCTGTAAAAGTGATTTATATTATCGATGATGAAATTAATTTGTTTAATTTGCGATCAATTTAAGGTATTATTTCAGCTTTAGCTTATAATTATATTTCAAATAGTAATCAACGTGTAGTTTATTTAATTTATTAAAACATGTGTTTAAAATTTACATAGAAATATTATTAAGCACTAAGTTTCAGCTTCAATCGGACGCGCTTCTTACTCAGTTACAATACCACTAACAGTAATATAAAATCAATGTTATAATTTCACTCTCAACAAGTAATTATTATGTATGTGTAATATGTGTGTGTGTGTTATATTATATTTATATTGTTAAAGTCCAGCTCCACAATATTTGTTTCTCATCTTTTTTCAATTCTAGAATTGGAAAGAAACAATGAATAAGTTGAATCTCGGTTAAGAGTTAACCTTGATTTGTGGAACTGGGCCTTAGTATGAAATCATAATATTGATGTTGTCAGATGATATTTACTGGGTTACTTATTTGTATTTTTGTCTAGTTTAATTTATTATTGTTTAATTTGCATTACCATTGTACATGTGATTTTGTCTTTGCACTTGCAGGTGAGTTTTGATCACTGTCAGGGGATACAGGCAACACCTGACTGAGAACGAGGACAGCATGCTGAGAGGGAAGAATTTCGTCTTGTCCATCATGTCCCACTCGATGGTACGGATGAACGGTGTTGCCTCTACTGCAGACATCTCTCAAATATGGACAATTATTGTAGCTCGTAACGAAAGACGGATCAAACAGAAAGACTCGCTGAAGATTTGGCCTAACTTGATGCCGCATATCTCATCGGTGTGTTATGAGCATTAATGTTCAAAATTCTGTAAGTTTACAAATTTGTAATTACTAATAATTTGGGCAAAATCAGAATTGGGAGTATAATTAATGACCAGATATTCTATTTTGAAGTGATGTTTCGCCGTTAAAATATGTCAAAATATGAGAGAGAATAATTGTTCTCTTTTAAAATAATTATTATTGTATTTATCATTCTTATTCATATATTCATACATTTTCATTTTCATTCTATTCTCCCTCATATTCTCTTCTGTTTTTTATAGTTGAACTAGTATATATTTCTTGCACTAAAAACATCTGTTTTTTTTTTTAGAACTCTTTGAATTGATGTACACGATACAATAAATTAAAGTGAAACAAACTTACATTTGTTTTACTTCAACTTACTACACTATTATATGCACCAATTCAAAAAGTTCAAATCAATCAAAGAACCTAAAATTAAATAGTTTGAAAATTAAATATTTGAAATTTGATGAAAATAAGAAGAATAAAGTTCTTATGTAGTCAAGTACACAGTAAAAAAGTCTATGAAATATCAGAAAGAATCAGAAAGTTGACTTGTTAGAGTGTCTTTGAGGTTAGCTTAACCTCAAAAGAATACTTCTTGAGTTATATATTCACATAATTTATATATGTATACTGCATAAATGAATTTTAACACTGCAGATGAAAGATGTCTTTCTGCTATTTCGAAATACGTCTTCAACGAGTTGTGCTATGTCATTATAATTGCAAAATGTCAAAAGCATCATTTTATTCAATCGATTCGACAATATAAATCATAATTTTCGCAAGGAATTTAATCAGATTTAATGAATTGTACTGTAAAACAATAAGATTAACAGTAGAAGAAATTCGGCAACATTCAAAGCATGAGAATTAAGAATAAAATATAATATTTTACAACATTGAAGCAATTCGTTACTCCGAAATTCTCTTTGTTGCTCCAAAATCCAAAACATGAATATATCTGTATTACTTTCCTATCACAGTTATAAACTGGTTATGAGAAATTTGTTAAGTAATCTTTTTGAATTCTTATCAATAGCGGTGCGTGTAAAAATGTTCATGTCTAACAAATTGGAGCAATTTGAAATAAGTAAATTAATTGTTACTGTCGATTTTAATTAACATATTATTATAATATAATTTAAAAGTATTAACATTATTATTGAGGAAGCAATTACACAGGAAAGTCATTCACAAAAATCGTTACTTACATGATGTAATGTGAAGATGATTTACTCCGAAATCTTTTCAATGTTCGCCTCTGTCGAGAGGAAAATTTAGATGTTTACAAAATAATCGACATGGTCAGTTTTATTGCGTACGTTTTATTACGCACGCGTTTAGTGTATTCCTTAAAGCAAATTCATTTTCATTCACAATATTTCGCGACTATGAAATTATTCGAGTTAGCAAAATCTATGAAAAATGATGGGCCATCTACTCGGCAAGGTTGTTTTATTGCGCATGCGCTCGGTACTCTTCTGCATTTCTTCTTAGTAGTGACATCTCAACGAAAATCCTGGATATTACGTGATGTTACTTATCTATAGATGTACAAAGCGATAGCACCTATTATCATAAAAAAAAATCTTAATCACTAATTCACTACACGAATATGAAAAATAAAAACATTTCTTTCCTCAACGAAAAATCTCGAAGCAACAATGACTTCTCTGCGAACAATAATAAAACGAATAGTCTCCTTTGAGCAAAAAATGCAATATGTTAAAAAAATTTCATATAGCACAAATCATTCCAGCAATATTGTAGTAACATTACAAATATTGCAGCAATATTACTGCAAGTTTCTATTCTGAATGGAATAATTTAATTTTTATTTAATTTGATTTTTTATTTAATTTTGAAATTATATTCATTGAATTGAGATAAATTCAAATTTTGTCATCTTAGAAATAAATCGATGAATAAATATTATATTGTTTATATATCGATCTTTTAGTTACAGCTTTGCAACTTATCGAATAAATTCAAATGAAACAAAAAAGATTACGACTATTATTTTTATATATTGTAATTATACATACATGTATATATTTTTTCCATACAGCACTAGAAGCTTGCAGAAACATTGCAATATTGCTGAAATATTCCAATGTTGCTGGAATCTGTGTCATATGGGTTAATTAGTTGGCACAAAATCTATCCCAACGTAGGTTTTTAATAATTTTTACGAAGAATCGCTTTAAATCCTCAAAGATTTTCTAAAATCGTAATGTATACAATTTAGAAAGAGAGTTCACGTTTTTTATCACCTATGCAGTACTTTATTCGAGAGATATCCTGGGAACGTTTTGCATAAGGATGTTCATAAAGACGTCTTTAGGGCGTTCTTTAGCAGTCCGTATGAGCAGCTAGCTTATTCTATCCAAGTTGCTGGAACGCTCACGTTGGCCCAGGCTGATTTGAAGTTACATTAAAAACGTATCTCTATTCGCGCGCGGGAATATCTCGATGGCGATCGAATCGAATTTGCTCGAAGCTCGAGCTGAGAGAGCCCGTGGTTCTCTCTCGCGTGGAGGTTCGTAGCATCATCCCTTCGTTGATCATCGAGCTGGTATATCGCCAATGAGTTTCAGGCTCCGCCCAGCGCCCGGTTAGGTAGTGGCCGGCAAGGAGGCGAAATACGCGCAGGACTGAGTTCTACGTCACATTGGGGGCGTACACCGAAACTCGGAGACAACCCCCGGTCGCGAGGGTGGCTCACCCCTCTGTTCGCGCCGAGATCAAATCACCCGATTCAGTGCTATCTTCGATCTTCGCGTTGTAACACCGAGCGACGATTGAACTCGCGTCGCGCGAATTCGATTGCGCGTTTTTTTTTTTGCAATTTCGAATTGGTGATCCTGTTTGCCTACAGTGAGGAATTTTCGACTCGATAACGATTAATCGGAAAAAGAAAGATCAGACGAATTGCGAAGTTATGATGAATCTTGCCGATCAGGAGGTCCCCGCCGCGACGACAGAATTGGCGGGCTTAGTAAGTAACTGAAAATTTATTTGTTATTTGAAAGATAGAATTTTAAAGATTTTGTGATCTTTATTAATCGAAAAAAAAATTTTTTTAATTAATAGTATCTCACAGAAAATCAAGTAAATTTGTAATATTTGATTGATTCGTATTAGATTTATAAGAATCTTGTTAATAATATATAAATTGACGTGTTTATGTTTTTTTATCGTGTAATTTGTAAACACATACAATAATTTTTTATTTAAGAATCTACTATCTTCTCGAAAAGTCAAATAAATTTGTAACATTTGATTGATTTATATTGAATTCTCATTAATAATATATACTTAACGTGTTTATTACATCCTTTATTAATTGATAAAAAAGATTTATTATTTGAAAATTAACATTTCAAAAAAGTCAGTGAATTTGTAATATTTGATTTGTAAATTAATCTGTAAAAGTCTCGTAAATAATATACGCAATTAACTTATTACAATCTTTATTAATTGATTTATTAATAATATGATAAAAATGGTATTTTTTAATTGAAGGATTAGCATCTCAGAAAATCATCAAGTGAATTTAATATTTGATTGATTTGTAATCTTGTTGTGCACAGAGATAAATAAAAACTGATAACTTAAATAGATATTGGGTTCGCAAATAAGTTCGTTCGGTTTTGTTGAAAATTGTAGATACAATATTTTCGTTTGAACGAAAACAAAATGATTGAAACAAAATTGAACGAAATTTAAATTTAAAAAAGTTTTAATGCTTGAAATCTCTACTTTAAAAGGTTGCTATATTTTTTGAGTTTATGTGAATTTGGTAATTTTTATATATATATTTTATATATATATAAAAAACTAGCTGGAAAGAAATGAAAAATTTTTTTCTCATTTTGAAGATCTGCCACATGCTCAAAAAAATTTGTAAAAATTTTTTACGATCTGACGTGAAAGCTTGAAGCTTTTCCTCAAAATTCGTCTTTAAAAAATGTTTCTATGATTTTTATTATGGAGTTATTCGCAGATTAAATAAAAAAGCATTCTGACTTTGATTGCTTATAACTTCGGTAAAAATCATCTCGCAATCGTATCGCAATTAAAAAAACAGATTCTTAAACTTTGCTCTAGATGATACAGTTGCCAACTTAAAAAAAAAGTAGAATAAAATTGTTTCATTCCACTCTAAAAAATTGAACGAATTTATTTGCCAATCTAATTATTTACATTAAAAATCTTTCTTTTTATAAATCAAACAGAAATATCGCATTTAAAAATAAAAGATTTATCTTCATCAATATTATATACACATTTTTTTTATTTTTATTCAGATTGGTAATAGAAAAATTACAAGACATCTGAGAAAAAAAAAGTGTAAATGATAATCTTTATTCGTTAATTTATTTCTAGGCGATAAAATTTATTTTTCATTGCAACATAACATTAATTGCAGTTACCTCACTAGATAAAATAGAATAGTTAAAAATTAAAAGAAATTATTTCATATTTAACTACACAGAAATAAAGCGAAAAGGACTCAAATCACAATTGATTATATTTATTCGAGTTACAAATAAATCCGGCTACACTTTTCTTTGGCGTTTCTACTTAAATTCGTGAAACGACATAGCGTTACATTAATAGCGTTCAAGAAGGTGCAGCATCAAAACGTTGCCGGTCACGAAGGTGTTTAAGATCCATTAAACACCGCCGCATTAAGAGCCGCTCCGTTTGATACGGATATCCGACTTCCTCGGGGCCGACACAATAGAGTTCTCGGCGAGTGGCACGAAGTCCAGGGTCATCGTGCGTACAATGCGGCCACTCGAGAGATGATCGCTCGGTCGGGTGGCGAATTGCCGCGGCACGCGCCTCCACGCTCCGATGGCTCGTCCCACGGGTGCCACCCCTTTTGTGTCCTCTAAACACGTAATTGTCGCCGTTACTCCTCGCGTGCGTACGTGCGTGCGTGCCACCACCGTGACGACACGATGCGCGCGGGACCCGCGGGTGGTCAATGGATATAGAGACACGGGAGAGGGGATGACTTGGCGAGTACTTGATTTATGTTTGTTGACTCTAAAAATCGGCCGATTCCCACACGCGCGATTCCTGCCTCACCGTCGACGCGACGCCGGGCGCCGTTTAATTGACTGCCGCAAGAGATAGCATATGTCATCACTCGAGTTTCCCATGATTAGGGGTAGCCTCCTCGGGAACGGGGCGTGTGCGAAATTACCCGTGTTGGCTTGTTTATTTGCTGATTATTTAACTGTTCATTTCATTCTTCTCGATGAGTTTGGTATTAACCCTCCGAAGTTGACGTCAAAGTCTCTGTAATACGATTACTGATCTACGAGATAATTCATTTAATTTATGTTAATTAAAAGACACTAATTAATCATCCGCATATCACGTGAGAATTTGAAAACTTATAAGACTATTTTTCGACTTTGAATTATTTTTGCTGATTTCGTCTCAAATTTGACAACAAAAAGTGGAAACCGTTCCGAGTTATATAATTGTATATAGTATTCTTAAAAAGATTGAAAGAGTATATCAGAATTTTTTTTCGATTTTTCAAACCCCAAAAATCTTTTGAAAAACACATCCTTCAATGACCTGGATAATCTGACTAATTATAAGATGAAATTAAGAGTAATTTGCGGGGGGTTAATTTCAAGAATGACATAACTTGTATAAGAAAAAAATAATACTAAATATATTTTAATATTTAAATAAGAATAATCCAAATTTGCAAATGTAACGTAAAAAAAATTGAATTATTTGACTTTTTTTGACAAAGATATTTATAATTGAGTGTGCCCAATAAATTCACCGTCAACTTTGGAGGGTTTAAATTAGATACCATGTATTCTCGCATGATCATCTTGATTCTATTAGTCTTACAATAAGATATGTTATATGTAAATGATGTATAAATATTTTTATACATTACATTTTTCGAGCGTTACTTTCATAGTTAAATCGTCACTTGAGATCCATACAAAAAAACGTAACTTATAAAAATTCCTTCCAGCGCGATCTTTGCAACGCATTGTGGGACGCAATTAGCTGATAAACTTGGATACAGTGCGACGAGTTCTTTAATCTCGAAATCTCTTCCACACTGTCCCTCTCGCCGGGCATTGTCCGCCTTTCAGTGTTCACCACTATCATTATCTTCGCGATTCGTAAGGGTAGGAAGACGGCAGGGAAACTTTCTTGGCGAAGTAACCCGAGTTCTCGCCTGTGATTGATAAAATTGACCATCCTTGCCATTATCGACACGTAATTAGCAGAAGGAACTGTGGCGGCCTTTTATCTGCTCGCTGACCGAAGTGGAGCACACATGAAATGCGGATTGTTAAAAATGTTTCCATTTTGTGAGTTCACTAGACTATTTTTAATTCCCGTCAGATTTTAGAATAAAATTCTATCTGTAATTTCACGCACCACGTATTTTAATATACATTCATCAGCTAAAAGCTGATTCTATTAAAAGCTGCAACACTTTTTTTCGATGGATTTCGAAATATAATCTACTCATTGAGCGATTGGTTCTTATTTATGGATCTAATCATTCATGTTCAATCACTTTACGAGCAAGGCTGAGTTTTCTATCGAAGAAAAGTGTTATAACATTTTAGCTAATGAGTATTCATGTATTTTACGTGTGTACTATATTTCCATTTTTTTCAAATATTTTTCATAATACTGGGCACATAATACTATAAATAAAATTTTATTACTAACATTACAGCGGTAATAATTATAATGTCATTATAGTTACACATATCAAAAATTTTTGTAGATTTATACATATTTGTACATGTTTACCAGTTTTTGTTTGGATTACAGAATCTAGAATCTATCTTTAATCTCTCCCTCTAAAAATCATTTTTTATCAACCATTTATCACTGTCTCAATACTTCATCTCCAGAATATAGCTTCCTAGTCCGTCGAGTGATCACGAAAGGGACGACACAGTTTGACGACGTGTCGTCCGCTCTCGATGACTTTATTATAAACCGAACCGAAGTGCACAATTACTACGAGGGAGAACGTGGATTTGGGGTGCCATGCCAGGACCCCTGTATATATAACCTCGTCGCAAACGACAGGGCGTTCCCTCGATCTGTCGTGGCCGTGGGTATCTCGTTTTCACGAGAGGCATAAACGCGCGCATATATAAACTTGCGTGCCGAATGTGTTCAGTACTCATTCGTCTAAAACGACATCCGCTGGGAAAGGCCACGAGACATCAAATGGTACACGGTCCTGTGTTTGCACTTTCCACTTACACGTCATTGCCTGATCAATCCGCTGTTAAATCCTACTCGACAAAAAAACACCGGTATTGGAAGATTATGCACTGAAAGAAAAATGTTTTTGGTATTGGTGACTTATTATTGCATAATAAAATAATTATGGTTGGAAGTTCTATTATGTATTTATTATTGTCATAATGTTAGAATAAAAATTATATATATTGATGTATATATAAAGATAATATATTGACACATAATTATTTTATCGTGCAATCATAGTCATAAAAACAAAATACTTTTTTAGCAATTCGACAATATTGTAAAAAACAATTAATCAGCATTTGATCTAGATGTATTATTTATAAATATCACATAGTATAAATAATGTTTTTAGCATTAATTAAGTATGATTGAAGTATTAGGTACGTTTATCTACTAAATATTATACTTAAGATGGCAGATTTTTTTAAAATTAATTTAAAAAATACAAGTATTTCTATTTTATTAAATTAATGCATATAGAATATATTAATACTTATTTCGTGCGCAATTGAAATACTCTGTCTCGCGAATCATTTTTGCGTCAATAAATATATATACATAATGGATTGACAGGCGTATTAAACATTTAAGGCGGTATTAGTGAATGTAATTAAAATTTATGTTGAAGCGCATGGATTACAGGCGCCGTGCCATCGCGGCAACTAATTGCGGACGACGATTAATTGCGATCAAAGGAAAATCTCGAGGAGAAATTATGAACAAATAATGAAACTTTGAGCAGCGTGACTTCGCCGGATGCTCGTTAATATCAATATACTTTCTATCAGAGATATTCAACATGGGAAATTATACATTATATATAATATTTTCACAGGACAGTTCGACATTTCAATTGTTTTATCATTTTATGAACCTAATTTCCCACGTGATAGAGTTTTTCTCGAATAGTATATACTTTTTCGCGCGAGATTTTTTTCGCGACGATAGTTTGCACTCCCATAATCTGTAGTCAAATTTTACGGAATCAAAGGCAACGTTTGCGTTATCGAAATTCCCAAAACCGGTAACTAAGTTTACCACTAGATTGCCCCGCAAGGAGGAAACCGTCCAATCGTTCACCGGATGTCTTCCTCTTGCCCTCCTCTTACCCTTCATCCTCTATTTCTCACTGTGTCTTTCGCGCGCTTCTATATTGAAAGTCTCACAATCACTCTCTCTGAAATCACTTGCATTCTCTTTCACATTCGTCTAATATTTATTGCATAATATCGGAACAAACTAGACACACAAATATCGCTTCTTTATTTCAAACATAGCTAAAAAAAACCGTAATTCTTGGGCTATTGAATGAGTTAAGTAAATATGACAATTTCCGGATTAAGGGAATATGAAACGAAAATGACATTTGATGTTAAGATTATATTCTTTTTGTTGATACATTATTTGATTCGTTTCGATATATTAGTTGAATATTATTTGATTAGTCAATAATCTTCTATCATATTAAAAAATAGTTTTTTCCCTTTTTTAGAAAATTTAATTCTTCGAGTTGTGTCACTATTGAAGTAAGAGGAGAATATATTAGATTATCTGTAATCATTCTCTCAGAGAAAAACATTTGAATATTATTAAGTCTTTGTATCTTGTAGTAATCATATTATCTATATTATTTTATTTATCTATATTAATCTATATTTCTTTTTCCTGTGTTTTTAGCCTGGAAACGGATTTGGCAGATTGCCTGAGCCACTTCAGACGGTAGCCAGCGAATATTGTCCCGCTAACTACCCAGTATCTCAAACAGCGAATAATGAAAAGTTACACACTGGTAAGTGGGATGTTCGTTAATAAAAGTTTCTTAATATTCGGCAGCGTGATAATTGTTTTTCAATATGAACGAAGAGGATTCACACGAACTCGCAGACAATTTTCTACACGCGCCAATCAGTGTTTCCATTTTCTAAGAGAAAGTGCATCTACATAAAAATATCTGAATCACTTTAACATTTTAACTTGACGTTCTTAACGAACTTGCGAGGGTGCAATCAAGGGAAAAGGTGAGCGAGGAGTAGAGACCGGTCGATTCTTCGATTCCCCCGTTCGACTTTGAAGCTCTTTGATATCATCGCGGCTCGGAGACGTCGCGTTTCCATCGGGCGAGGCTTTCGATACACGAAGACCGTCGACCGCGAAAGGAGAAGCGCACACATAGGAAAGAGCACGTTTAGGAACACATGCGGGGACGTGTACCCCGAAACGAAACGCTGGCAAGGAGAGAGGCGGAGGGTGAGTTATACCCCCCGAAGAGAGCCTGTCACTCGCAGGCAGCTGAGTCGATATCTTTATATAGTCGCATCAACGACGACATTATTTTCCAAAGGTCGCGGCGAGACGCGTTGCATCGTGTGACATCGCCCGAGACAATCTACTCAGAGTACCTCTTGCCAATTACTCGGTCCGACAACGTTTCCTAAATAGCTGGCCGATATTTCACTCAACAACGCGTTGTGTTTTCATCGCCAAAAATATACGAAAACTTTCAGTAATCAACGCAAATATTTTCTTGGCATTAATTCATATAATCCGATGATATCTTGATTCTTCAATTCCCCTAATTGATAATGGTATCAATGATGATAATGCTGATATCGATAATGATATCTTCTACTTTAAAAGTAAATACTTTTTCTTAGTTTAAGTAGGTTTGCCCAAAAGTCGCTATATCCACTTGAAACTCTTTTGGTGAGAGTGAAAAAAACTTGTATAATTTTTCTCATCCAAGTTATGAATAAGATTTTTTTTTAATTAAGAAGAAATTTATTATCATTGTTTTAGTTTAAAATCGTGTATAATATGGTGTGAGAAATATAATTTTTATTAAAATAGAATACACTTGACTGATGTTGGAGGAAGAGCTTTTAGCTATTTTGGAACAAATGTCTGTCATATTAAATATGACTAATGGATAACCGCATCTGCAACAATAGGAATTTAGGAAATTATATCTTCATTTTTCCCTTTACAAACAATAAAGATAATTTTCCTCTCTTTACAATTTAGATCCACTTTTCTCTCTTCACTGATTTAATATTATAATACTAATCAGTATTATTGACATGTAAGATGAAGATCACCCTTTAGGAATTCAAGGATTTCAGCATCTAATTTTTAGATATAGCTGCTTTTGTATATAGCTGGGCTACTCTTCAGCCTAGTCTTCTTCCAGACGAGTGTCCTAGCCTTGACCTAGAAACGTGACATCAATTCCTTGATACGAGATTCAATAAGTGACGTGTTATCACCGCAAAGACTTCCCTAGGACGTCCTCACAGTGGAATCCCTCATAGCCCCCCCTCCTTTAGTATCTCTGTCGTAGAGAATCGCCGAACAACCCCCAGTGTCTGGCTGCAGTGATTGACACTTTATATCTAGCATTGGCACGCCACGGCGTGAAGCCGCCGCTCGCTTGGGATGGACCACCTCCACCTAACTCAATCACTACCTATAATGCCGCAATTTCTCTATCATAATCGCGTTACGTCCCCTCCCTATACCAGCTCGATCCACTTTTCGACACGATTCAGAAATATTGAAACGCCGCCGCGATGGATGAAAGTACCGCTGATCGTTCCCCGTTTTCTCTCTTTTTCTTTCCTTCTTCTCCCCCGCTATCTCTGTCTATCTCTTTCTGTCTGCCTTTTTCACATTCCGCGTAAACGACGTTGTAACTTTTCTACCTCTATGATGAATGTTTCCGACTACAAAATTTAATTAGACTCGTTTGTATTGAAATTACAATGTAAAAAGTAGTAAAAATTGTGAAAAATTTTTTATGCAATATTTATATGAAAAGAATTCTGCTAAAGTATAATATATAAAAATTAAGTCAGATACAGGATTTGAAAATAATTATGTAGATGCTCAAGCTAATTGCTACACTGTAAAAGAATACATAAAATTACATAAATAATATATGCATAAAATGGTACGTTTTTATAAAAATTAATAAAAAAAAACTTACCTCTAATTATCTAAATATATCTATTATCTAAATATAAATCGAAGAAAATGTATAATACCTTGTTGAACCAGTTATTAAATTCATATAAACAACTAGTGGCTGGTTCAACAAGTTATTACACATTTTCTTCGATTTACATCAACTAAGCTTTACTCACTATTTTTTTCATATCGTCTAAATACATCTTCACTGTTAGAAATGTTCTTAAATTTCATTAAATTAAATTTTAAATTTGAACTTAACACAATTTGAACTTAATTTCATGTGACATTACATTAAATTTAATATATTTATAATATATTTATAACTAAAGAGTATATTTGTGTACATATACATAAAACTTAATGTATTTTTCATGAAAATTTATGAAATTAATGTACTTTCCATAAAATTTTATTAAATTTCATAAATTTAATGTACACGTTCATTACATTTAAGTAATTATTGTAACTTAATTTTCTGTTAAATCATTCATTACTTTTAATTTTGTTCATAATTTTGTTCATGAGCTTCATTTACATAAAGGAAGTTCGTGGTTACATTTCTAATAGTATTTATATTAAGATTCCTTCAGATGATTATTATATACGACAACTTTGTACACATTCATTAAACATGTGTGTTTATGATATTTGCTGTTGGCCATTGGAGGCGCCTTGTTAGAGACGCTTACATAAAGAATAATTTTACTGAAGTACATAAATATCTGAATTCTACTGAAGTATATAAATAAGTAAATAGACAGATTTAAAAGTAAGTCTTGTGTTGAACTTTCAAAATAATTATGTAAATCTCAAAATGATTAGCAATGCTGCAAAATATTTTTCTAGAAACCGACCAAGCATTCTATATATACGTATAATTATTTTAATAATTTAACAAAATTATTTTATAGCTAGAAATTTTTAGATACTTCAGCAAAACTACAATCCGTGTAAAATTATTCACTATAATTATTATAATTTGACATAAAATTGTTTAATCGTATGCAATGTCAAAATTGTTTGCAGCAGTATCATGATGCTTGAGCGTTCTACATAATTATCTTGATAGTCCAACGTAATTATTTTCAGATCTATTTTCTGATCTAATTTTTATATACTTCAGCAAAACCGTTCTCTCCTTGTAGAACACGTAGTTGATACGTGTAATCTCTGTGACCGTAAATTTGTCGTGAGCGACAGGGATTTAATGCGACATTCAAAGACATTGCGAACACTCGAGAGAAGTCTTATTTGCTGAGGAGAGTATCGTTATAGCCGAGCAATGAGCTGTGGCGTAAGTAGATTCGATTCGCGTCGGACGGGATTTTGTCATGGAACGAAACGAGGTTACCGCCGAGTGGCTACCCATGGCGAATCTTGGAGGCCCATTAAACGCACCCCAGTTCACCGTAGCAGCATTCTTATGCGCCCGTTCACGCGGAAGGGTTTGTTTTTGCCTCTGATTCATTCACGGTCTTCTCGCCTTCCTTTGTTCTCGGCAAGGATCTCGCTGATCTCAGATTCGGACTGGCGCGTTTCTTTCCATCGTGAAAGGGCTAAGTACATTGAAGAACTATCTGTCTCCTTTTTACATCGAATGTATCGAATAAATACGCATATCAATAACATAATTAATCAAAAATAACGAAAACGCACCACGTGACAATCTATAGCAAATATCACTCGATATACATACATCTGCTCTACATATATAAATGTATTTGCATTCTTTCCCACTTATTATTTGTTTTATCTCGTGATCAATAGCACGATTAATTAATGCGTGTTGTTACACAATGAATTAATGAAAAATTAACTTTAATTACAGGGAGCGAGTTATACATACCACAAGGCTACAGGCAAGAAACTTGGTTGCAAGATGGTGAGTGTGCTGCAGTTTTTCAAAATTTTATTTTTTTGGCATATGTATATTTTATAATGTTTCAATTAATTACTATAATAATATTATAATAATATAATTGTCCACTGTACACGTTATGCATTCGAGTTTAATACAGACTTAAGTCTCCCGAAACCATTAGCCCGGATAGCTCAGTCGGTAGAGCATCAGACTTTTAATCTGAGGGTCCAGGGTTCGAGTCCCTGTTCGGGCGATTTTTTTTTGTTTCTTCATCCCGAAAGTATTCGTAATATAAAAATAATATCTTTACATATGATTAAGTTTTAATTAATACACAGCAAATAAAATAAATGTCCAATAACTAAGTTAATAAGAATTAAGATGACGAGTTTTATATTATTATTTATTAATTAATAATTAATGGCATTCTACAAGAAATTAGTACCCATATGAAACTTTATTCTGTCAATGATCGAAAAATACATATAAAATACATATAAATCTAAAAAAAAAACATTTAAGAAATTTTATTGTTGTATAATTTCGCATAGAAAAAAACAGTTTTGTTGAAGCATCTATAAATTTAGTTAAATATAAATCTGAAAATAATTTTGTTGGACTATTAAAATAATCATAAAAACATTTTGTATTTATATTAGAAACCGTCTGTTCCAGTCCTTGTTAAAATTCTGTGTTGAATTTTTAACATATTTGAATGTTAATTTAATATAATGTGATTTTAGATTATTTAAATATTTTGTATTAAATTAGAAATTTAAGATTTCTTATTGTCAAAATTTATGAATAAATGAACAAGTAACATAAAAGAAATATATATATTTTAAAACGTAAATTCTAAGATAAATAAAGAGAATATGCGTTAACAATAAATAAATTTAACATATAAATGTTAATTTTATTGAAAAATGTACCTTCATCTACAATTTAGTTACAAATTGTATCATTTTTTTCATTAGTTTTTTTATATAATATTTATATTATAATATTTCTTAACAATTTATATTGAATTCATTTTAATAATTACAAATATATTGTTGATTTTTCAATCACTAGGCATCACCAATTATTGAGACTTCTATTTTATGAGAAAAGATAATTTTTTTTTACTTCTTACTATTAGATACAAATTATTTAATTAGAATATGAGTATAAAAATAATGTTAAATAAAGCTTAAATATTTTTTGCATCGTCAATTACAATGTTTTATAAAATAATAACGCTAAAACTGAACTCAATAGAATTTATCAAGAATGAGATTGTTATTAAAGTCACGAAATCTTGGTATTGATTTTTAGAATTTAAAGATGTAGCATGAAATTAAAGCTCTGAGCCTCCCAGTGAAGATAATTACGTTCAGCCAGTATTCACTCGGAACATTAATTTTAATTACCATGCCCAACTGCAATGTAATACGCGATGGATGTAATGTAACGGATGATGAAAGGGAGGGATGATTTTATTCGCGAGACGGAAAAGATATTTTCGAGCAAAATCTTTCTTGTAAAAAATGATAAAGATCAATAGAAAAAGCAATCATGAGATGTCGAAGTATTGGCAGCACGTGCATAAAAGTTCGTAGCGCTAAAAAATTCAAGCTGCAACTTTATTAAAAATGATAATAAACTCTTAATATATACGATAGAATCCTTTGCTTTTTTTCTTTGAAATATTAGAAATACCTAGCTAAATAATATTCTTTTCTATATTCTTTTCTCATAAAGAAACTTTATACGGTGTCAATTTCTGTATTCTCATGTATCCCCCTACAAGAATATTTCGGAAATTCATCTTAAAACGAAAGACTCATGTATGTAGAATATAACTCATGTTGCAGCTAAAAAATTTTTATCTTTTTATTTTAAATTAATTCTCGTTTATATTGCAAAAATTTTACGAACTATTAAAAGTACTGAAAATAAAATAATTTTTGTTGAATAATATGAACAATATTTAAAAAAATGTAATAAATATAAAATTCAAAAATATTTAATATTATAATTAGTTGTAATTTTTCGTAACATAATATCGGTGATAAAATGTATAGTTTAAAATGTATAGTTTAAATAATACAATAAACTTTCAATTTATACTTATTTTATTATTTATTGCACTGTAAAAAAAGTGTCATTTTCGGATTACTCAATAAGTAAATTCTTTGGACAATTGGATTATTTTTCTTTTGTAGTTTGGAATGTCAACTTTAAGATATTGAAACATTTTTATTTCAGAGTTTTGCATTTTTATATGAAAAAAGAGCACTTTAATTGCTCCGTTAAAAATCATCATACCGCAAAGAAATTTAAAGCTGAAATTTTGTTCTATCGAATGTACAGTTGCTAATTTTTTAAAAAAATTAACATTATAGACATAAATAGCGTTATAAACTTTTGTTTCGACCTATTATATTAAAATGTGTATGTTTAAATTACAACACACTAAAGGACGTTTCAACACGCAAAAAAATATTTTGCTGCTCCAGCTAGAATTATTGCTGTTTTTTGTATCTGATAGAAAATTATATATCATACGCGAATTTATAGCATAAATCTAAATTCTATTTCTGTCAGCTATATGATTAGATATAATAACGTCGTAGATATAATAACATATCCAATAACGTAGTACTTGCTAGAAATTTATCTATTTTAGTTAATTTTCGTACTTAGATAATTTTCGCTATAATTGCAAGATCACTTTTTTGATTAACTTGACTGACAAAATGAGTCTGTGCCAGAATTTTTTTAAATATCTTCTATCGATAGAAAAAAATATGTGTTCAATTTATCGCAAATTACTAACATGATGTTTCCTTCGCAGGTAGCAGCTCCGAAACCGAAGACAGCGAGCAATACGTACCCGAGTTCCATCAGATGTCAAGTAAGCGTCGATCTTCAAAGCGAGCGTCTGTTCGCTCTGTTCATAAACGTTTCCATGAACCATTCGTCAATATACCTATCGTCCAATCCTATTGATTATTGCGGAAAGATAGCACGCATCTCGTCGCGTCGATACGGCGGCAATGTCTGATAATTCGTCCGGATAAATAAATACGAGATTGGAATCCGCGGAACAGGATTGCAGTATGTCAATCTCCGCTGAAATCACCGTTGAAATCGTATATAGTACGCGGAAGTGTTTCGCGCGTCGTAGTTCGGCTTCGAAATTGGTTGAAAAGTCTGTTACCGCACGCGCTGTCTGAAGATTTAAGACTAGAGATCCTATATTAGAGTCTGGCCACGAGATAAACTTTCGATTGATTCGCCGTTTTTGTCAACTTTTGTAAGTCAGAACATAACATAATATAACTTAGAATGAGATAGCATATATAAAAAGAGATTATATCTACATCCTCCTTTCTCATTCTTGTTTTAACAAAATTGCTCGTGGACTCGAGTCTAGATTAAGAGACTCTCTAATCGAGACACAAAACAGTCATTTTTGATTGACCTGCCATGTTTTCACAATTTCTAAGAAAAAAAAAATGAGAAAGAGGTAAAAAATAGAACAGAAAGAGAAAAAAATAGTAAAAGAGAATCAAGGAAGAATGGACCAGAGGATAGCGTTTCTCTTCTCTGATTGGTTCCGCCATTTATAGCTCAACTTCCGCCAATGTGCATGTACGTATATATATATATATATATATATATATTCACACCGAAATATTTAGGCAATAATATCTGTTTTGATCGAATATAGAATTCCTTTATTTAATTAATAAAATTAAAAATTTATTTATCTAATTAAAGAAATTTTATACGATTTATAATGTATATATTGTGTATGTG
>NW_017259322.1:1030454-1054984 GCF_001594045.1 Atta colombica
AAATACTGGTGCGATATAATACTAGTGTGTACAGCACACCATATGTTTCATCACGCTACTACATATATCTCACTCCAACAAACAGCGGCTTCCGCTTCATTCTCCCTTAATTCTCTCTGATAAATGTATGTCCTTTTTTCTCGCGTGATTTTGTTTAGTGACTAGAGAACCTGCATACAAAACACGGCTCTTGTCCAAACTCTGTTTAGAGGTATCTAGTCTAGACGTGAGTTTCTCAAGTCAGAGATCGCGGACACATACATTTGATCCGTCATGTTTTTCAGAGCACTTATCAAGTTGGAACAAGTTGGATTCATGAAACAGATCGGAATTATTCAATTATTTCCTAGATTTCTATTGTGTTTTCTAGGAAAAACGGAATAATTCCGATTGGAATTCATTCCGACATGTTCCATATAAGCATCCAGAAATCTGCTTAATCCTGCGAAACTGACAAAATGTGTACAGTTATTAACGTTGAGTCCGTAAGATTATATTAATTAATTTTAAGGAATCAAAATGATATAATTCGTACAAAAAATATGTATACTACACGTATTTTAATAGAATTAATTCACAAATCTATAAATTTACAGATGTAACACTTAAAGAAAATTAATTTGTTTAACATTTTTAAGAGATAAAGAGATTTATAATTAAATGGATCCACTAGACTCGTACATCAATTTTGGAAAGTTAAGATAGAAATATAGAATAAAACTGATGCATATATCTATTTCGTTCTATCATAAGTAAGTTCTGATAAGTATAATGAATCGAAACAATGATATCCAACCTCTAATTTGAAGATTTCTAAAACCTATTCTCAAAGGTACACGCATTAAAAAAGATCTAGTAATAATCTAGATAGTAATATTACTGATGATTATTACTAAAACTTGAGATTACTTAAAACTTGAGAGAGAGAGGAAATAATTTCAATCAGATATTCGATTAATATGAAATGCAACTATTGTATATAGACGCTTATTTTACCTTTTTTTCTAAATGTTATCTTACTTTTCTAATTATTGAGAGATTTTTAGTATTGCTTCTACCAGCTAGCGGAATTTGCGCATTCAACTGTTTTTTTGAGATTATATGTTGCCTGTCTTTATGCATTTTTTCTTAATTATTATCAAATAATTGATTATTATTATTATTATTATGTTTGGTAGTGTTTATTAAACTTGCACTAATATGATAAATAAAAATAACAAAATATATAACTATTACTTTTTTTTCCGTGTCCCGAATTGCTTCTCCTCGACCGACGTCTTGACAAAGTGCTTTGAAAAATCAAGAGATCCGAATCAGAGTATGTCCAGTAGAAAGAGAGTGGAAGAGAGAGAGAGAGAGAGAGAGAGAGAGAGAGAGAGAGAGAGAGAGAGAGCCCTTTTGTGAATAATCAGAAATGATCTTATTAATTCATCGAACGACCCGTTCGCTCGCTCAATTTAACGTGTAACTGTTGCGTAATTGGCGAATCAATTAGCGACACGCTACACACCGCACGTGCATGTTTAATTAACCGTCGACACTTTCCGCGCGCGCGCGTTTGCGGTTTTCCCGCTCGACGACGGCCTTTTTGCACCCGTTCGCGAACGAACAGCGGGAACCGTTCAATTTTTTTCCCGCTACGTAAATCGCGACTGTTAAAAGTCGCGGCGGGACGCAATATCAGTCCTTTATTAAAAACCGGCGAGAAGACGCCCGCGGGGCACAGTTCTTTTTAGCGTAGCGCAGAGAGCGGAAAGAATCAACACGGGGCGCCTCGGCGATCATCGATATCGGATTACGCGAGTAAGCACTTTATATTAAGCCAGCGGCGATTCGTTCCGTCTTTTTCTCTTTTTTTCCTCCCTCCTATCCTCCCCCTCCCTGTTTCTCTCTCTCTCTCTCTCTCTCTCTCTCTCTCTCTCTCTCTCTCCTTCTTTTTCCCCGATGTCGCTTATTAACGTCACTATCGATACGCCGCGCTTTTTTCTGCAAATTATTATGATAAGCGAGGCAGACAGCGAAACGTGCGCCGCACATTCCCAACGCTCTCTTTCGAAATTCCATGTAAAGCGCACGGGCCGCAGTTTACATTATTCCGGGGCGCAAAATTCGCGACGCACGATACGTGTAATTCAGTCGAGCAGCGTTGAACAAACGTATCGTCGAACATTTCAACCGGGCGAGCAAACACCCAGAGGGAATCGGGGGCTAGCTAATGTCTATATGCACACCAACATGCACACATGCGAGCGAACGCGCACGCAATTCCCAGGCCGCGTATCTTTCGCGTAATATTATATGTAGCTTGCGACGCATTTAGGAAGAGATACATGCTCGTATGTACTTGCAACCGTAGGTCCTTATGTAAAACATCACGAGACGGAGCGTCGACATCTTTGAACAATGTGTTTCGAAATTTCTTATGTTACTTAGATTAGATTCATGAATAATGTTGGAAAGAAGTATTAGAAATGTTAATGTTTCAATTTTAATTTACGATTTCGTTTCAAGACAAACTGAACCAATTTTTCATAAGAATCACACAAACAATCTAGAAAAGTTCAGAAAAAAATTTTCAGGAAATAAAAATGTCTCATTTTCAAAACGTTTATTTTATAAATATGATAATTTCTATCTAGACATTTGATAGACATAGGAACATAATTTTAAGTTTTAATATTCTAACGATACATTAAAAAAATAAATAAATAAATGAAATATTTCTAGAAGAAAACACTTCTCGAGATGCTACAGTTATTGAAACTAATTTTATCCAGTTATTGTAATTAATATCATCATATCGGTGGCCAAATTTAGAGAACGCTCGCATGAAGTTTGGGAGATTCAGATGCGAATCCCGGTTGAGGTGATTTTTGTAATAATTTACAGGTTTTTAATAGCATTATTATTAAATTGATCATTAAAATTACTGTTTCAGTTTATGATTGCGTTCAGACAAACTGAATCGGCACACAGTCTATAGAACTGATAATTCTATTTGCATATTCACATATGAATATCACTAACAATAACATCTGCTTTGATCGAAAAAGGCTTACTTCTCTCCTATTCGTTTTAAACGCTTCTCGATCTATTTCACTTAATATTATTAATAATATTAAGTTAATATTAAAAATGAAGAAGAAAATATTATTTATAGTGTAAAATAATTTTTTCAATTTTTTATTTATCAAATATACATTACTCTTAATAAAAACGTTTTTTACAAGAGTTAAACCTTCATACTTCCCGTTTTCTGTTTGATTCTTAAAACAAAATTGTTCACGGTGTGATGCTGATTAAAGAATGACGTAACGTCATAATCCAGATTTTTAAATAGACTTTGGTTCTTGTAGAAAATCCTTCAATTATTTAATACTGAAAACGTACGAGCGTGTGCCTCAACATTTCGTTTTTCTACGAGATACATAGCAAAGTCCCATTGAAGTCCCGCCATGGAAAATAATTATTACAAGATCTCATGGACGATACAACGAGATAATTCAATCTATCCTGGCGCGCCGACGAGCTTCTTCCTATCAGTAAACTTCCAATGTTTACAAATACAATTATTGCCGGAGGCTTGTGACTTATGCTTCCCACGACTCCGGGAGCCTATTTGATTTACTGGGGGCATAGCCCTCGCCCTCGCGAAAATCGTCGGCACCCCATTAGACCCCACCTTCCCTCTCACGTGTCGTTACAGCGATGCGTCTTTACTTCCGGTACGACACGCGCCGTTATGTCCTGACGCCCCGCCGCTTCTTTTAGCTATGAATTGTCCGAAGAAAACGATCGTGCGCCACGCACTCAGTAAACAGTAATGATATTCAGTGCAGAGGGGCCTGCGAGACTGTAAAAGTTAGTTTATTATTCTCGATCATGACATTAATGCCGCGAAAAAGGAAACACTGAGAAAAAGGATTTTGTTAATTTAACAAGCCATCAGTATCTTTAATCGGTGATCGGACAACAAATTTTGTTGTTGTGATTGCTGTTAGTCTGCTATACCAATTAGTAACAGAAGCAAACTATAGAATCTAATCTTATCTTTTGAATAAACTTTAGACTCGTTTATATAGAATTCGTAAATGATCGTGGAGTTTTAAGTCGTAGGAAATTGATCAAGCAGTCTAATATAGGGAGAATACTTGACTAGAATTGGTCAATTTCTTATGATTTGAGACCTTGCAACTGTCTACGACTTATATATGAGGCTCTTATTTGCTAGCGATACTGATTATTTGTTACATTGACGAATTAATTTGCAATCGTAACAAATAGATCGTTTTTTTAACAAATATCACATTTGCTTTCCTTGATCTTGTTCCTATAACAAAATCATTCTCTCAGTGAGGAGATTATACATCGTGACAATTGTTTCATACAATCGTTTCGCTTGCGTTATAGGTGCGAGCGTGAAACAAGAGTCAAGCAATTGCACAAGAAACGGCGACAATGGCAATTATCATCCTCAGTATCAGTCTACAACGGTATCAGTCACGCACAATCAAAACAGCGATTTCCTCGAAATCAACTCGGACCGTTGCTTTGAGTAAGTTCGAGATAAAACTTATTCCCTCTTTTTGCAATAAATGACATTACTTATAAGATATTTGCAACGTAACTATATCTATAAATTATTATAAATATTTGAGGAGCAAATTTTAAAATGCATTTTTGTCCAAAATTTGTAATTTTCAGAAAACGAAAGAGAAAGAAACTATACACACAAGAAAACTACGCACTTTATAGAAAATAACAATATGTCAATTAGTAGAATGTCAATTAGTTAAAATATTAAATAAAATTACTTAACAATTGCTAAAAATGTTAAACAAACATTTTATTTGTAGTTTTCTAGTTAAAAAATAATGCACTTCGAAATGTCTATGTTTTTTCAGCATACAAATTAACGATGAAAAAATGCTTTCCGAACATCTCAGAGTAGCTAATAAGTCATTCAATAGTGAACACTATATCATCTTTAATTTAAAAAAATAAAATTTTGGACAAAACGCATTTTGAAAGTCTGCTCTTCACTTAAATTGCTTCCCTCGCGAATAAGATCTAATTTATACGATGCTTTTTTATTAATAACTAGTATACTAGTTTTAGCTAATTCGAATTAGAAAACTAACTGCTAAGAAAATATAATTTTATATATTATATTAAGTGAAAAATTCACACATTCCTAATATTTGTTAATATTTTTTGTCTTTAACCTTTGTTATCTTAAATGTTAAAACTTTAATTTATCGCATTTTTCACTTATAAATCTTTTAGAGTACTTTAAATACTTTGCATATTTTTTAGAACACTAGCAGCTAAATATATAATTTACATTAATTATATTTTTTTAGTTGCTAGTTTTTCATTCAAAGACTAGCTTGCTAGTTGCTAATAAAAAAGCATCGTATAAACCAGATGTAAGAAAGAAATATCCTGCGGTCCTTCAAATGCGAATCTGCGAAATTATGCGAAGTGAAATCTTGCGTGTGTTATTTGCTCGTAGGAATCGAAAGATAAACGGATCGGCTAGCAAGAGTACGAAGGACGTTGCCGTGAAGGAGGAACCGACGGACCGAAGCTACGTAGAGCCACTTCCTATAACGAACATATCATCCGCAGCGTCACAGGAAAACGGTAAGAGAGATTCGTGCAATGACACACGTTTAATCAATATCGAGAAGAAGAAAAGTCAGCGCGGTTCGCTGACTTTTATCTCTGTACGAAAATCCATCGCCGTGACAAATCCTAACATAAAGGGATCCACGTGGCGCTATTCTACTCCATAGAGTCCATAAATAATCGGAGAGTACAACGAGGGTACCGCTGTCCATTAATCGATTCGACTTCCGATTAGCTCTTTGAGGACCCCAAAGCTACGATACAGCTCGATAATAATCGTTTCTCGCTGTTGTTAATTGTTCCTCGTGTCTATTCTTTGCAATCGTTAAAATTGTACTAACGAAAATTTAAGAAAGTCACAACGAATCAGAGGAATACAGAAAATGTCGTTTAAAAAATTTGTTTTCCATTTATTATAAACTGCATCTTTTGCATGTGCCATTTTACGAAATATTTACTAAAGTAATAATTTATTTATTTTTGTATGAGAACCAACATTTCTTGCGATTACGTTACGAGACTCACGACTAATGCACTGGACTCACGCGTGACTGAGCATGCGTAATTGAATAATTAAACGATGCTTTCAAGTCAAAAAGCTATGGCAAGCGTCTTGTAGATTTCAGCAAAAGTTACCGAAAGAAAGAAAAGAGCGCCAAGTGCTAGGAGATCCCGAGGGAAAACGTAAGTCGAAAGCTGTTTTTCTCTCGACTCGTGCAATGCAGAGAAGATTTTCAATGCAAGATTAACAGTGTCTTTAGTAATTGCATCCTAGCTTCGAGAATTCTTTCCTTATTCGTTAAACGTTAAAAGAATTCAGAAATTTTTAACAACAGGATTTTTGTCATTCATTATTGTACACAGTAAGAAATATTTTGTATATGCGTTAAAATCGATTCTTGTTAAAATTTTTCAACATTTCCTAGTTAAAATAATACAATTTATAAGTAAGTAACAACTAAAAAATGTATTTTAAAACGTAATTCTAAGACAATTGAATAAAATGTATTAATTTAACATATTATAGATAAATGTATATAGGTAATCTTATAGATAATCTTATAGATAATCCTACAGAAGAAATATATACTTCCACACATTGCACATTACAAGTGGTTGGTGTTACACTTTTCATATTAATTTTTTATATAATGTTTGTATTTTATTTTCTAATGTATTCATTTCGTGTTAAATTAACATAAAAATTTAGTCCATCTAAAAAGACAAATTTTCTATTTGTGTAATTGTGATTATAAATAAATCTTATACAGAAAGAAGTATTTTGCTGAAGTATTTCAAAAATTTAACTAAATTGAGAATAATTTTATTGGCTCATCAAAATAATTATGTAAAATATTTAAACATACTGTTTAAATGTCTTAGTAATACTGTAAAAAAATCTGAGCAATCTTCTAGCAACTAATTTAAGCGTTCTACATAATTAACTTAATGTCCAAAATTATTTACAAATTTATATCTATAGCTATTCTGAAATATTTTAACAAAATCATTCTTTCCGTGAATATTCATTTGAAAATTACGGTCATTTTATTAAGTTATACTTTCAATCACGAAAAAGTGCGCGGAACATACAATGCTATTAAGTAATAGCTCAGCTCATAATAATTATGATTTTTCTATTGAAATATTCCTGATCTAATAGATTGTAAACTAAAAGCGAAAATACGCAGCACCACCCATCGCCGCCACTCGTCCCATCTATAAAAGGTACAGTCAGTGAGGGGTTGCAAGCTCATGCTTTGTAATCAGACCGATTAGTCTTCCTTTATTCACGCACACATACAATCGTGAACCGAATCCTTTAGGAACTCGGTTACGCTATATATCCATGGCTCGACACTGTATACGCGATGTTACCCGCCTACTATCAAGTCACCTGGGATTATGCTCGTGCTTCTCTTCGCGTAATTCTCCCTACCATTAAGCCGTTTTAATTATTTACACGTAGTTTAGGTTAATAATAGGATACATTCCCTATCGCCAGTATCGATATCCCACAATCTACTTACGATCATTCAATTTATTTTTCAAACGGAAAAACCGTCTTGCGTTTTATCCGCTAAAATGATTGAATGTTTTAGTATCCTTTATTTTTAAATAAAAATGCATTAAATAAATTGATCGATCAAAGCGTGACGTACGCTTTATTTATTCCCGTATAAATGTATTGTAAAAATTCGTTGCACAGTCAAAAATATTTTGTGTTTGTGTTAAAATTGATCTTTGTTAAAATTTTTAACATATCTGAGTGTTAATTTAATGTGATGTAATAGTTTTATGCAAATATTTTGTGTTAAATTGATATTCAACATTTCTTATAATTAGTGTTCAAATTAATAATTTGTGAGTAATTAATTTTTAAAAAATATATTTTAAAATATAAATCTTAAGATAAATGAATAAACTGTGTTAATTTAACATATTATATAAATGTTAATTTTACTAAAGAAATTATTCTTCCACAATTTAATACATATTATGTGAATTATACTTTTTATGTCAATTTAACATAATAATTGTGTTTTTAATATATTCATCTTGTATTAAATTATCACAAAAATTTGAATAGATCGTTTGATACGTTAAATGTGTTAAATTTAACACACAATTTTCAACTTTATAAATTTCCAAACGGCGGTATCGGCAGAGAAATATTTAGAAAAGATATGAGATAATCGAGATCATCTCGTTTAGAGGGGACAAACAATTCGGAGAGCGATACGTCGAGAACGGAATAGTAATAACCGGTTAATGGATACCGATTGGTTTCACAGTTCCACTAATTAATACGAGCAGAGGATTACGTGGATTACAGAGATCGTGACGGTCTATTCTATCCAGAGTCACTCACGCTCTCGTATTCCGCGTACGCGGAAAATTCGTCCGAGCGAAGCTTCCATTCGCATTCAGATCTAATCTTTGATTCACATATCGTGGTAAATATTTCGACCGGAAAAAAAAAAGAAGCGTACTCTGGGCATGCGACGAGATGGAATACGCAAAACGAGTATTTTCCCGTATGCTCGGGAAAGGACAAGGCGAACTCTCGTCAGGTTTCGCCGCTCAGGTGGGTGGAAAATAGAGCTTGCATTATTAACGGAGCACTATGCCGGAATTCGAGGATCAGCGAGGCAGAAGAGAGGAGAAAAAGCAAGAGAGAGAAAGAGAGAGAGAGAGAGAGAGAGAGAGAGAGAGAGAACACGGATAGAAAAGGGAGGAAGAGCCAACGCGACGGCAGAATGTGCGTTTCTCCTCGTCTGAGAGTGGACGAGAGTGGAAGCCATCCTCTTTTCTGTAGAGCCGAGCCCACCCCGCCGCCACCGCCACACTGGCCGTCGTGTTCCGCCGCCCCTATGACCAGTCCTGAATTCAACCCTTCTCCAGCCTCCCTCGGTGGTGGTACATCGCCACCGGTTTCATCAGCTCGCGATTAATTTTAATCTAAAACCACCCGCAAAGCCTCTGGCCCGCGCTCTGGCTCGCAGGCTGAGGTCAACCCTTTCGCCACCCCCTAGCGCCTCTCTCTCTCTCTCTCTCTCTCTTCCTCTTCGCTTTTCGAGAGAGTGCCAGATTGGTCCCGGAGCTTTCGGTTCCCTTCCGATTTCTCCATTCGAGATTCGTCCTCCGTTCGTCAAAACGCGAATTGAATCTAAGCGATCAGGCATGATTGACCTTCGAGTTTCTGTACCGATATTATACTCGTTATGAATAGAATGACAGAAAAATTCAGTCAAAGTTTAGTATTTATCAAATTGTTGATAATGTTTATTTACCTATATAAAAAACAAACTTTCGAGTATTAATTAAATAATGAATCTTATTAAAATCAAAGTAATAATTAACATTCATAAATAGTCATCTTTAACTATAATACAAGTTTTAATGCGCTCCGAATACGTCAACGATGACCGCGTATTTTTTAATGGATAAATTCTCCCAGGGTAGACAATGGAAGGGTCTTTAGTTTACCATATAATAAAAATCTTTTAGCAATGTCTTTTCTCACATAACATATTTTATTCAAGAGACATTCTAGAAATTCCTTAGGGACATCGTCTGAACTGTAAAATGTTCCTTGGAGGTCTGTGTTATGGCTTCAGTATTTAATAAAATCCAATTAACATTTCAGAATTCATTTTTTTTCTAATATACGTTACTGTGACCCAGATGGCAAGTTGACGTTATCTGATACTATTTGTTACTAAAATGTCAAAATGTTGTTTTTAGTATCATTTTCTCAAAATTACGACAAATAACGTTATCCAATCCAAGGAAATATATTGAGGTCAACAAAAAGTCAAAATGATCAGGTATTTTTGTATAAAAATTGATCGCCGACATAATCATTTTTTACTTATTGTTAATCGAAAAGATGACTTTGTTGTCTCAATTTAATGTGCGGGAACATTTTCTGAAGGTGTGCAACGATATTATACTTCCCGCCATCCAAGATGCGTCTAATTGGGTTAGATATCGCAAAATTTACCACGATATCCATCTCGAGAAGCGCGTTGGATATCAAGAAATGAAATAGTTTGCTACCTAAGTAATAATTTGATAAACGTACAAAATTGTGCTGCTAAATTTTTTTGTCACCCTGAACAAGTTTAAACTTGCGGAAATTTATTAATAAAGATGAAGAAAAAAGTGGATGATCCAGATATACATGTTCTTTACATTAATTCATGATAATTTTTTGAATCTTGATATCACGATAACAAACTTAGCAATCATTGAATACATGTTCATAGAATATTCCTCTTTCCATAACAGCACTTAAGCACGAAGATGATCGTATATCTTAGGGTAGATCTACAACCTTGCTTTAAGAGGCCTTAAGTCATAAGTCGAAAGAGACAACAACCTCTGTCTTTAAACTGTTTTTGCGCAGTCTTTGGACTTTAACCGTTAGACTTAAGCATTAGAATTGAGCAAAACCCAATTCTTACGGCCTAAAAGCATAAGTTCTGTGGCCGATATATCGTCACTTACAACTTACAGCTTATGACTTACAGCCCCTTAAAGCAAGATTATGAATTTAGGGAAACGGCACACAAAAAACTTAAAGTAGTAAGATGTAAGCAGTAAGGAAATCAATTATAGGTCAATACACAATGTTTTGGTCAACTTATAACTACGACTTACGTTCCACGACTAAGGGCCATGGCACACGAAAAATTTAAGACAAAATGTAAGCAGTAAGGAAATCCACATGTTGGATTGGTTACCACTTATGTTATGACTTTACGAACTCTGCTGTCATTTCGCTTATTTTTTGCCTTAAGCGAATTGATCAATTACAGTAGAGTTCATGAGGTCATAACATAAGCAGTCAATCTAACATGTTGATTTCCTTATTGCGTTTTTGTCGCCTTAAATTTTTTCTTAGTCATGGAACATAAATCGTAGTTACAAGTTGACCAAAAAACGTTGTGCATTGACCTATAATTACGGCACATTTCATTCACATCAGTTACGATCATCTTTGTACTGAGGCCTTAAACGATTTGAATTAAACTGAATTAAATTTACGCGATTTATTTTTATCTATGCGGGGATAGAAGATTCGAAAAATATTTTACCGATCATCCGGCGGAAAAGGTCACATCGCTTCCTCATATTTTCGGCGTCGCTTCCGAGTTCCGATAGCCTTCGCTCTCGCCGTCGGATGCATCGTGACGTCGCTGCAGCAACGTTTATCGGTGCTCTTCTCGCACGGCTTCTCAATTTTTCAATATTCCCTGTGCGCGACTTGGAACGTAACCGGATTACGGCTCGAGAATGGCTCTTTCGGTACTGCGACGTCGACGGGGGTTGGCAACAGCAGCCCCCGAGAGTAAGAGAGGGAAAGAGAGGAGCGCGGCCCGATTAATATACATATCGCGCGAGCTCTCGGCTTTCGATATTTCAGAGGGCACCATTGCGCGCGGGTTCCAGCCCCCGGTGGGCTTTGAATATCCACCAATTTCCTGCCGATATTTGTGTGACGAGAGCGTTTCAACCGGCCCGGTGCGTGAGTGCAATCGGTAATACGGAACGCGCTTTATGTCCTCTCGAGAATTTCTTCCTCGACTCTTTCCTCTTGTCCGCCCTCTCTATCTCTCCCACCCTCTCACGGAAAAAAACACCCGCGGATAATCCGATGCTTTTCCCGCGTCTTCTTATATCGTGACGCCTTCATCTTACGAACGCGATTACAGAGGTGCTGGGACTCGAAATATTTTTGTACACGCTGAAGTATAAATTCACCCTTCATAGACTTAATTACGTATATCGATTATATTATGTTTAGATTGTATTTATTATTGTACTGTACATGATTGGAAAATTTATGTTTTTAATACATTTCACGTATCTCAAATGGTCTACTCAAATTTTTGTGTTAATTTTACATAAAGTAAATATGTTAGAAAATAACACAAATATTATGTAAAAAATTAACAAAAAAAAATATAATACTGACATTGCAAGCAAACTGTGAAACATATTTATTAAAATTAACATTTATATTGCATTAACAGAAATTTAAATTAATGTTTATAAATAAGTAAAACTAACATTCATAATTTATTAAATTGATATATTTTTCATTTAGCTTAGAATTTTTAAATACATTATTTTTATGTTAATTGTTCATTTACTCATAAATTATGTTATTTTAACACAAAATTTTCAAATAACACAATATTATGTTAAATTAATATTCGAATATATGAAAAATTCAAAGATTATAACAAAGACCGAATTTTAACACAAATATAAACTGTATATTACTGTATGGACCAAATTATATTAAACAAAATTAGACGTAAAAATAAAAGAACTTCAAGAACCGAGGAGAACCAACGTTCGCTAATCTAAAATCAAATTATCGCTACACAAACAATAGTGATTCACGCGTCTTCTTACAGCGAACAACCTAATTTATCCACAACGCCAACAGTACGGGAACGTGACAAGGGATCATAGAGGATCGTCACCGCCACCCAGTCGTCCAGCCAGCGCTTCTTCCTCGACTTCCCAATGGCAATCGACTTTCTCTGTTTCCTCCGAGACCTTTCTGCAACGACAAGAGAACTGGAATTCCGAAGCTTACGCGAAAAGAAGCAGCACGCCGACTTGGACGGAACTGGGCACGCAGCTGGATCCCAGGAGCTCGTCTTGGGATCGGCAGAATGGCTGTTATCAGAAAAAAAGCTCGCCCATTTCAACTTGGAACCCAGATCACATTAACAAGAGGCCATCGTCTGCGACCGGCGTATCAGCTTGGAGTGACGTCACTGTCGGTTATCAGCAACAGCGACGTGGTTCCCTGCAATTGTGGCAGTTCCTCGTAGCCTTACTCGATGACCCCGCGAATGCGCCTTGTATCGCGTGGACTGGACGTGGGATGGAATTTAAATTAATCGAGCCGGAAGAGGTTCGTAGAAAACGTTTTTGAAAAATGTTTTATTTAACATTCCAATAACTGAGTAAATGGGTAAAAAAGAACGAGCAAAGGAAAGATTTTAATTTAAACTAGTATATTATCTCACGTTTATTCATAACTAGTTATACGATGTCATAAAAACCAAGGAATGTTTATATTAAGTCTTCATTAGCCTGATGACATGAATTTAAATTAAAACATAATATTAAACATTAGATAATTCTAAATTTGAAAGATACGAAACATAAAATCATGTCTCAGTTAAATACAATATATCGTTTAAAAACTATCGAAATTGTTTCTTCATAGTACGCCGAGAAAGAACGAGGTCAAGATATGAAATTGTGAAATCAAGAGACTTTTTATATGTATCTCGATATACGGATACACGCCTCAGATAATGATGAGAGCTCGTATTATACTCAGCGCTAACAGGCAATTGCCAAATTAACTTTTCAAATTTTACAATAGCTTCCTTACTTTAAAAGTGACACAACTTAAAAAGTTAAATTTTTCAGGAAAAGGGAAAAACTATTTTAACAGAACTTGAGAAAATTATAGACTGATCAAAAATATCAGTAAAAAGGATATATCCTTAATATAATCAAATCATTTTTGTCATTTTCGTTTCGCAATTCTTAAAAACTACCCTTTTTGAATGGTGCTTTTAACAATTTTTTTTTATGAAATTAAGTTAGTTCATTTTTAATTGATAAGGTGTTTATTTAATTCATTCATGGTAATTCGAAGACTTGTTTGAATTGTGTTACGTTTTTGAAATAAAAGTACAAATTATAAAAAATTATAACTCTTTTATATGTAATAACACAAATTATAGAAATCAAAGCATTAAACGATCTAGCTGGATCTTAAATAATTATATAATTCTTATGTGAATTTATATATTATGTATGTAGTCCCCAGAAACGCGCGCCGAAATTATTTTTCGATCTTAAAAAAACTAACTGAAAAACTTAACTCTACTAAACTACCACAGTAATATTACGAATTAAATTGACTAGCAATTTAACAAATATTTGATGATTTATTCGCATCTTCGATCTTAATAATGTTGAATAACATATTAAAATCTGTAAATAATTAATTCTTTTATCAGAGACACTTATTATATATGTTTCTATTGGCAGGTGGCACGAAGATGGGGTGTTCAGAAAAACAGACCGGCTATGAATTATGACAAGTTGAGCCGTTCGTTGAGATACTATTACGAGAAGGGCATAATGCAGAAGGTCGCTGGCGAACGATACGTGTACAAGTTCGTCTGCGATCCGGAAGCGCTCTTCAATATGGCGTACGGTACCGGCGCGTCTTCGGGGATTAGCGGAGAAGTTTCAAGTAGTATGGTACGAAGCCATGCGGTACCCGGGAAAGGAGCGGGCGGCAACGAAGTTCCAGATTTGATGAAGCATCCCGCCACAGGGTATAGCGACGCGGTTTTCGCCATGTATTCAAATACTGCCGCAGGTATTAGACTTCATTGACATTAACTATTCCATATGTATATCAAAACTGTAAAACGTTATTTAATGCATAAAGTATTTACAAGAAATTAATATTTTAATTGAATTTTCATACAGTATACGGGTCTTCCAGTCTCCATCATTTGCATCAGTACCTCGGGGGTAACGAGGGTTTCAAAACGCCATCAAGTAGATATCACCCCCATTATCCCCATCAGTACGGCAGCAATCATCACCACCATCATCATCATCCGACTCCGAGCTACACCGAGACCTTCCTGAACTACAGTCGATTGTCATCACACGAAGCTGCATTCGATTCGAAGGCACATGAACCGCCAGCGAGAGATTCGTATACTCAGGAAACAGAGAGTACCAGGGAACGGGAATCTGTATCGATACCCTACGACAACGTACAGAGATCGCAATTACCGGCCTCGACCGTACCATCGCAATCCTCGATACTGGACGGCGCGGCGAGCTCAAAGCTCGAGCAAGCTCCGTACACGTGTTTAGGCGTTGGAAGTTGCGTCTGTTAAATAAATGTGATCGAATCTGTTGTTTGCATATTATTCGAAGGAAGATCTCCTATCGGTCATGCTTGACGATTCAAACGGAGCAAGGCTCTGAGTCGTATGGACGTATGTACGTGGTATTGTAAATAGCACTTATTTTTCCGCGCCGATTTATCAGACTTCCTGGAGATATAGATTAATAAATCTATCTGAGTGCGAATTCTCCAATTCGCGTCAATGCATTATCTCCGATCGTTACTGAGCGCGTGTTCTAGTAGTTTATCGCAGTTGTAATTTATTTTATAAATATTAAATAAATCTTATCAATAGGACGATTATTAAAAATATGATACATGACTACTTTTTATTTACAACTCGACAATTAATGACTCATTAAACGCACTGAGAGAAAAAAATAATTGGAATAATCATAATTTAACTATAATTTATAGTCATTTTTTAGGATAACCATAAATTTATAATTATTTTAACCAGATGAATTATGATAACCTGAACATTGAATTATGATCATAATATGTATTTATTCAACTAATTGTATGGTTGTTTTATACATAAATCATATTTGCATATAGTAAATTATAATATAAAATGTTGTAACTATACGTATTCGGTTATTGTTATTAACATTATAGCAATAATAACTATAAAATGTGTGATGTTCCCAACCATAATTATTTTACCATGCAATTATATAGTCACAAATACAACATACTTTTCTCTTAGTGCGTAACTAGAATAATTTTGACATAACGTAATTATCCCACATCTGTTTTATTAATTAAAAGCAGAAACTAAAATATAAAAGCGTAAATGGAATGAATGCAGCAGCTGTGGAATTTTACATCGTTTCACACGTTGCAAAACAAGAGCTCGCTCAAAAAATCGACAAATTATTAAATCATAGGATGGATCATCCTCTTCATGCGTCCTCGATGTGACGTAAGTGCGCAATCGCGCATGTATTTCGGGCTCTGACACATATGAATCAAGCGTGTTTATATACTTTATATCGACCTCTCGCTTTCCCTCGCTCACTTCGCCGGTCATCCTTCCTTAACGCGCAACGAAGCTTTGCTGACAAGTATAAACGGTGACTTAAGCCGACTTGTAGTCATCGCCAGCATTGCGATTCAAAAACTACTAAGAACACTTCACGAGTAGAAGTAACATCCGAGATTTGTACGAGTGTGATAATTCTAATTTGTGCTTGACTTCAGATTGTACAATTATACAACGCAATTAGGAGCAGTGAAATTTTGTTGGTAAGTATTTCTGTTATTTCATCTATCTTTAATCACTTTTTCGTCAGTATTTTATTATTAAAAGAAATTTCAATAATATCAATTATATATTTTCCTAATTTCATATATGTATCTTTAAATAAACGATGAAATAATATTACTAAAGTAGTTCTTCAAATGCAAATTTTGATAAATATCTCTGCTGTTTTATTGAAACTTTAGTTATTTTTCTGTTACTCATTTATTAACTTCAACATTTATTATAACTGGTTTTTTGCTAATTTCATATACCTATATACGTATATACATATACCTTTGAATGGACAATAAAAGTAACGTCGCTAAGGCATCTGTCAAGAGTAGTAAACAAAATTGTCAGATTTAAGAAAAACGCTTCATGTAATTTTAATAATAGAATTGAATGTCACACTTCGCTCTAAGTATGTCGCATTACGACAGTGGTTGCCAAATATAACAATTGAATGGCTCGCAATCGTTATTGATCCTTTCAGTGTTATATGTATAGCTTCCATAATACGAGGACTACGTCAACGATAAAATTGACATACGCGCTTCGCATTCTGATTGACTGTCTCTCCGCCCCCAGGCGCATCCTCTCCTGATGATTGGCTGTGCCGCTCCGAATCGATTACTCCGTACACATCGCCAGTTTCCCGAAACTAACTTTAAGCGATGTCAAATACCGCTAACGCGTAATTCATCATTTCCACGTCTTTATTGAGTTCCTAGTGGTGACAATCGGAAGCGATGAAGCGATTAGCAATAAACGCGCGTAATTGCGTTACTCCAAAATCGATTAATTCATATTACTGATGAATAATTCATATTTGCGCATTTTCTACATTTTTTTTCATACGATATTTATTATACGGTATTGGGAATTGAAAACTGAAAGAATAAATAAATGATTTATTAAGAACTGAGCGGAATAAATATAATAAATTGGTCCCAAAGATAACATAATGAAATAAGAGTCATATAAAGTAGTGTAAATATGATATATATTCCGTTATGACATTTCTAAGCTTTCTCGTTAGAAGGACGTTACGAGAATGAATTTAAAAAATTATATAAGATTTTATTCGCGTCGCATGCTCCAACATGCTCCAATGTGCTCCTGTTATGAGCATTGTGAGCTACTCTACATTGAGATTCTACTCACTTCAACGAGTGCGTTAGAATAAATGCTATTAGGAACATTTTAGAGCATGTCAGGGCATGCGATGCGAACCTATACTGTAGTTTATAAGAGTTCGGGAAGACGCTATTATTTTTAGTGTCATTCTATTCTCGTTTTACGTCTAATAAACAATAAAGATAGAACGATAGAAATGGCGTCTTCCTGAACATACCATATATTTCACACTCGGTTAGCAATACCGAGTGCAATAAAATAAAAAGTTTCAAGTAAATATAATTTTTTTTTTCAGATTTGTCTATGTGATTACTAATGCATAAAAAATTTTTTTTATACAGATCAAAATGGTGAAGACGAAATCCTCAGAACAGGAGGAAGAAGGCATGGGTTTCAAGAACAAGCAGAAAGCGTTGGATACTCTGAAAATTTTGGACGGTCGTGATATCAGTTATCAATATCATGTAATCACGAGTTTCGTCAGTCGTGCAAAAAGAACGCTCCAGATTACACGGGACGAAGAGAAACTGGCGAATCTACGTGACGCTCTGAAAGTCTTCGAAGATTGGGTGGCAGATTACAAGGAGAATAATCGAGGAAAAGAGAATTTCGCGTATCTGTCGATTGAGACGATCAAGGCCTTCCGCTGCCTCGCGAAGAAATACGACGTGTGGGACGACGGATTCTTCAGGTGAAGACCCAGATAGAACACAGTCATAATAATTATAAGGATGTCATCATGACCTTATTTATCACTTATAAATTCACTTATAAGTGACAAATGAAGTTCTATGGTATTCTCATACAGAACTTTATTTGAAAAACGTTCTAAAAAATTCTTAGGATATAGGGTGTTTTTCTGCACGTCTTTAGGACGTGCCTTGGAGATTTATTGTACGAGGATTATCTAGAAAGTAAGTTAATAAAAAGTTTTCTGTAAGTATATATTTGTTTTCTTTTTCAACAGGCCATCAAAACTTACTTTCTAGAAAATCCTCGTGCAATAAATCTCTATCTACTCTATATGTGTTTTACCTGACAAAGAACTATTGCAAAGACTCGAAGCACTTTTTAGTAAGCTAATATCAATTTTCTCTAGAGCATATATGAACGAAAAGGGTGACTACAAAAGCTTACGGAACGTGAAAGTTCCTAACGGAGACACTACATGGGACATCGAGAGAAACAGGCATTTGAAAGAGATCATTAACAGGATCAAGAATGATCACGTTCAATGGTATGAGACGGATGTAGGTGATTTTCGGGGATTACCGACGAAGGAGCATGTGCGATGCATCGTGCTCGGATACAGTCCTGATCCTATGAAACTGAAAAAACTGGCAGTTCAAGCGCGCGAAAAATTCAATGAAGAAGATGATGATATGGATTTGGAGGAAGAACGAAAATCTGGTAAGTTTTTTAAATTTTTATACGAATTGAAATACTTTTCAAAAATATTGAAAGTCTACAGATTTCTTAGAATTTTTCATTTACATGAATTCTAAAATTTTTTTAGATTTTTTAATATTCTTATATTATTATTTTTTTATATGAATTGTAAAATATTCTAAGATTTCTTAAATTTCTCATTCTATAATTTTTCAAAAAATATCTTAAACTTTTTCAGATTTTATAAGATATAAACTTATGAGAAATCTGAAAAATCTTAAAATATTTTACAATTCATATAAAGAAATAATAATATAAGAATATAATAAAGAAATAAGAATATAAAGAAATCTAAAAAAAATGTAGACTCTCTCAGTATTTCTGAAAGTTCAATTTATAAAGAAAATTTGAAGAATTTTGTGTAAAGTAATAATCAAATTATTTTAAAATTTTGAAAAATTATATGAAAAATTATAAAAAAAATTCAGACAAAGGCGCTAAACGAACTCGCGATAATTCATCGAGCAGCGATGGCGATAGCGATAGCGATAGCAAGCCGGAGAAAAAATATGCAAAGCGTTCGTCGGAAGCTGAAGAGAACGAACAGAACGAAAAGAAGGAAAATATGCTGAGTTTTAAAGATAAGGATAAAGCTTTGCAAAGCATCAAGTCCTTGGAAGGCAGAGACATATCTTACCAGTTTCACGCGATCAGTGGACTGGTGAAGCGAGCTGAGAGAGTAATATCGTGCACAAAGGATGAGCAGAAGATCAAAAATATGCAGGAAGCTATTGAGATCTTTGAGAATTGGCTCACCGACTACAATGTGAAAGGCCGATCGAAGGAGAACTTCAATTATCTAACGATCGATATTGTGCGAGCTTTTAAACCTCTGGCTGAGCGATACAACATTGAAGACAACGGCTTCCTCAAGTGAGTCTGTGATAAAAATATTTGAGAAGAGGTACAAAATTGGATGAGATTATATTTTATTGACATTCTTATTGTTTAATTTTACAGGATTTACAAGGAGGTGAACGGTGACTATAAGAAACTCAGGTCTATCCGATTTCCGGAGTCGAACGTTACATGGGATGTGAAGAGAAACGAACATCTTCGGGAGCTGGTGAATTGCATAAAGGAGAAACATATTCAATGGTTTGACACAGACGTCGAATTCCGAGATTTGCCTACCGCAGAGCACACCCGATGTATAATGTGGGGCTTCAGCCACGATGTCACCAAGCTAAAAAAACTACTGCCCACGTTAAGCAAGAAACTTGAACCTGCTGATGATTAACGTTATGATTTAATAAACATTGGATTACTACAGCGTCGTTTTAAAACCCGATGCGCTTCCATGATTACGCGTGCGCGTAACAAAAATGAGGAAAAGTACATTGTTGCACTTTTTTTGCACTATTTTTTTATACGTTACACATTTAAATGTTAAACGTTTTACTGTAGTAAATATTTTTTCACATATAATTGTACAAAAATACACGTGCATAAATACATATTTTAAGGATGTGCATGATATTACGTATAAAGTAAAGAATTAAAAATTAGTAGTTAGAAAGGTCAAAAAACACGAGCAATGTTTATTGGATTTATAAAATAAATTAGTTATTATAACATACATTAAGAATTAAAACTAGTTTCTTATCTATAAATTAATCGGAAATGCGGCTGTACTAGGTCTTCTTCAGTTCATAAACAAAAAATAATTAAACATTGGAAAGAAACATACAATATATTAAAAACATGAAGTCATATCACAAGTTAAATATATTAGAAAAATGAACGCGAGCGTGACATGACAGATCAGTGCCACTGGCATTCCGGGTTTAATTCCAGATAGGAATCAAAATATTACGCTCATGTCTCCTCTCGGAAAAAGCTGGCAATCTCTCGAGAGTATCTTCTCACAGAAACATCTCTCGAAAAATCCGCCGTTCGGCATTAAAACTGTAGGTCCCACATGCTCGTGGCAATTGAATAATCAACGTGCGCATCATAAACATATAAGAGGGATGTAACACAGGCCAGAGGCCTAACGTTAGAAGAAGAAGACATTAGAAAAATGTGATGGAAAAACATTATTAGAAGTACATAATTTTTAAAAATGTGATATGGCTCTTATAAATTTATAATTAATATCAATGCAACGTTTCAAAGTTAAAACCGTATAATCACCGAAATATTGATAAATAAAATCAAAATAATAACGAAATTTAAATGGAAAGTTATTATAATATATATCGTACGTATTATAAAGAATTAAATTAAAATCGCAGATCTAATTGTTTTATCAAGAAGAAAGAAGGAAAGAAAGAAAAAAATTATTATATGCTTATATATGTATACAGATATATATGTATAATTTAATAAATATGTATATACACTATTAATTAATATGTGTAATTCTTATTGTATTAAAAGAATTTTTGTTGAATTTATTTATACATGTATATGATTTTATATATAATTTTTATTTAATTATTTATGTTGGATTGGAAAGGAAATTCCTGCCGTTTTTTAATTCAAAATTATGTAGAATATATTTGTTATGCAATTCATTACAATATATTTATTAGCAATATCAAATATTTGATAAAGCAAAGTTTCAGCTTTAATAATTAGTCTGTTTTTTTTATTGCTGTACAATAATTTTCAATGGAGTTATGAGCAATCAAAGTTAAGCTGTTCTTTTACTTAATTCGCGAGTAGCAAATCATTACGTACTATTACATTAATATTTCACGCACAAATAAACATAAATTTTTGTAAAACAATAATGTATAGAATTAGATGTGTAAATTTAATTCCAAGAACACGAGTTTATGGTGTGTTCTACTAGTTTAGCTCCAACTTCGTAAGTAGAGAGATTGCAGAGCTTATGTATATCTACTTATTAAGTAAATGTTGTCATAACTTGGCAGTTCAAACGATGACCAATATGAATTAAGCTATGAAATGATAAGAAAGATTTTAATTTCAAAACTTTTGTCTTTTATGATCTAAATTCTACACTAGTTTAATATTAATTGTGCTTTTATTCTGAAAAGGAATTTTCAAATTTGTAAAAGTAATATAAGCAATCTCAATCTGCAAATATTATTGCAATTAATCGGAAAAACAGACGACCTTAACGTTCTCTTCACTAATGATCTATTATGAATATTTATTGCAGAAATGTACTTGTATGTATATTGTATTTGTGATAACTTTAATTTTGTTCTTTTATTTTTCTCTTAATATAAAAAAATTCTGATTGACGTTTCATATTTACAATGTTGTATTAATAAAAATTACTAACGAAAATTATACTCTAGAAATTTCATTTTATTGAACAACTACATTTAACACAAAAAAATATACCCGCTCTGTTTTTGGGTTTATCTCGAATTAACGTCTTCTCTAAAAAATAGAAAATATATTCTTTTTACGTGACTCAGAAATGACACAGAAAGACAAAATGATACATCATTGAAAAAGCATTCATATATCAATCATTTAACAATGTAATCTCTCAACAACATTCTGCTAAAGTTATAAAGTATATGTATATAGGGGAGAGTGATCTATCGAATGTTCCAAATATAGGAGATTTTTAATTTAAATGAGTACAATTAAGGAGATTGGCGTGCTATTTATAATGTAATTATAAGACATCGAACATGTGACAGCAATTTGACAATTCCCTATCATAACATTCATGGAATAGACGCAAATAATATTTGTATTTTAAATTTTTTTAAAAAAGAAAATCATTGTAAATCATTATTTTAAAAATGTTAAAAATTTGAAAGGTAATTTATTTAAGATTTGAAAAGAATTCAAATATATCAAGTTTTATGATCACTTCCGCGATTTATTGTAAAATTTGTTCCAAAGGACTCGACGTATTCAATCGGATCTTTTTTTGGATGTTCAAATTGGACTTACAATACAGTAGATAACTGACAGGCCTAATTGTAATAACGGTGATCGGTTGAAACGACCAGATCTGGTCCAAGGAATTAAATCAGTAAAATATCATGAGTCATCAAATTCAAATTAATTGAGTTTTATCGATTTCAATTCTAATAATATAAACTGTCATTAATTTTTTTCCTGGATAAAATTTTTATCTTTGACTGTCAAATTGCATTTTTACTTAATATTAACAAAACATTAAAATATTTTAAAATTCTATCTAAAAATCCATAAAAATAGCAGTGTTCGATTTCGACCAGGCGATGGTTTGGTTGAAATCAATAGTTTTAATCAGACCGGAAAAAGTGTTTTTACATTTTCCTTCATCATCCCCGCCAATTTTATCGGCGGCCCTCTTTCCTTTATAAATATACTCACCTATAAAACAAACGAGCTATAAATAATTAAATTTAATAGCCCGTTTTTGCAGGTAAGTATATCTATAATTTATCTTTTTATTTTTGTCTAATTATTTTATTATATTCCGCTAATGAAATTATAATAACTGTTTTAAATATTATTCTTTATTATATTATCGTTTATACAATTCGATATTATAATTATAATAATTATTTACAATGCAACATACAATTATCAATGCTGTTCAAAATCTAATAAAAATGATAATATAGAAGAATAATTAACAAATTTTAATAATACGAGATTGTACGAAAATGTCGAAAATATATACGATAACATAAATTTTTCTAAATCAATGTTTAATGAAATATTGATAAACGCAGAAGAAATACACTAACAATAATTAGATCGTATTCATTATTAATTATTAATTTGCGAATATAAAACTTAATACAATAATATCGCGATAAAAAGTCATTAATATGTTTATAACAGTATTATTTCATCGCGTTCAAAATAACTATCTCAATAATTTCATCACATCAAAGTCCCTCCACTTTGTAATACTCTAGTTAGTATCCGATACAAAGAAGAACAATCTTCAATGGAGAGCGAACTTAATGTATTCTGATTTTACGTCAAATTTACAAGATCCATTTGCAAAAAACATTTGCATCCGTGAAATACCAGTGCTCTTGTGCCACAAGAGGATGTGCATCCCGAATCTTTCAGATTACGATAATAATAATTTGAGTAGCATGTCAATTACAATTACCATTTTATCACATCTTTAATATAACATTAAAATTTACGGGAAAATATGTTCTGCCAATAAAAATCATTATCATATTAAAAATAAACGGATAGAATGATTTCTTTATGGAATAGTGGTTACGAAAGAATATATTTAATAATAATAAAATACATTATTTTAATTTTATGTATGGATACAAAAGTTTCTTGGGTATCAACTTCGAGATAAATCGAATCTTGATAATAATGGGATTTTAAAGAACTATACTTTTATATTAAAAAATTCATTATATAAAATTTAACAATTCCTTATTTTTTGTATTTTCCAAAAATTTAATTATTAATATCCCGTTAATATGAGAGTACCCATTCGACTTGTCTTGAATTTTTTTGTATCCACATAATTTTAATTAAATTCCTGTATTCACGACAATATTATTTAAAAAATATATAGCATTTTAGTAAAAATTATCTAAATTAAAAATCAAAATTTGTTAAATATAATCTTATAATATCTGCATGTATTTTATATAGAAAAAAGTATATATATATATA
>NW_017259322.1:1055084-1055565 GCF_001594045.1 Atta colombica
CCAAATTAAAAAAAAGTTTCAAGATAAAATATTTGTCAAACTTGTTAAATTAATAAACAATTTTTCTTATCATATGTAATATAATTTATATCAAAGTAACATAAAATTTGATTATACAAGATAAATGCTATTTATATTATTGCTATTAAATAGATATTCAATACTGATACACATTCCAATAAATATATAATTTATTAGTAATTATTGTGCAAATTACATAAGTAAATATGACATTTATCTGGACATAGTTTACATAAATTGTGTATCACATACGTAATGCTATCATACATACATTTACTTACAATAAAATTAATTATGATATTAACGCGTTACATAATTTGTACATGTATAGAATTTTACAAAAAAGTTTAATTTCAAAGCTAAAAAGGCAATGAAATTTAAAATCAATTTTGTTTATTTTCATATTTAAACGAAATATTGATTAATTAAATAAAATTTAAAATTAATTAAAAATTTTATT
>NW_017259322.1:1055665-1058551 GCF_001594045.1 Atta colombica
AATTTTTAATCTTTACTTTCCAATTATGAAATATATACAAATGATGTCTATATGTCCCTATCTACTTATATAATTTACTGATTAGATTTATTATGTAATATTTTTTAATTATATTTATTTTTAAAATAAAATTTAATTACCCGATCGCGAAAGTTATTCAAGTGTCATTTAATTTGTAATAATTTAATTTTTTAATCTAAAAATTTAATTTAAAATTAGTTATATTTATTCCTATCTATCCATACTTATTGTCTCTATACAGTTTCTATCTATCCATACTTGTCCAACTGTTTTTTCATTTATTCATGCAATATTTACACCTTTCTCCACCCATATATTCCTACCTACATTACTTCATTAATGTGTAATAACACCGCGAATATAATATACATAATATTCAGCAGAGAAAACAGCTTTGCAATTGTTGTAAAATTCATCAATACAATTGGATTTTGCTTTTCGTTCCTTGGATTTAAATATATAAATCAATTATATTGAAAAATTTTACAATAGTTGCAAAGTTACTTTCTCTGCTGAATGTAGCAGCTATTGCCTAACCTTCTTGGTTCTATAGCGTACTGATAAATTCAGCGGAATAATCTAATCGCGGTCATATTAAATAAATGAGCAATAAATAATAATAATTAAAACAAACTTTCAATCTTTAAAATACAATAAAATTAATAAATAACAAGGCTAAGAGTCAGCGCGGATAATCAAGCGTAAATTTTTTATTAAATTATTTATTAATTTTAGATTAAAAACTTGCGCTTGATCGGTATTGGCTCTCATTTTGTTGTTTGTTGATTATTTTTGTATTAAAAAAAAAACAATAATTTAAAAAATATAAGAACTCGCAATTTGCGAGCAAGTTACCCTCCCGAATATTCAGTTTATATTTATACACTGAAAAAAAATTGTTCAATTAACTACACACATTAAGTTGTTTGCAAATTTGATTAATTCAACAAATTCGATTAAATAAAATTTGATAAAATAATCAAATTTACAAACAATTAAATGTAAATTTAATTTATTGAACACATTTTTTTCTCGATGTACATGTTCCTTTTAAAAATTTAAATTGGTGTTCCACTATCTACTTCGTTTAGATATTCTTCTTTCTTCTGGCCAGATTGAACTCCTTTCGTTGCTTCTGGCCAATCTGGCTTCATTTGCCAGAAATCGATAACAAGGAGAAATACTCCTTTTTGCTGCCGACTGTTGCCGACAAACATCGTCCGCAATAAAGGTAAGATTTTACGCTTTTATACGATGCGCGAAGGGACCATATTAATAAAATTGATTAAATATTTTAATACAAACAATTTTCAATAATAATAATAATAATAATAATAATAATAATAATAATAACTTTGTTAACATATGAGTAAATTTTTTATTCAAAATTAAAAATATTCTACTAAAAATAAATCTAAATTTAAAAAAATCTTTAAGTCAATAACGTTTTTATTTCAAAAGTCTCGAATATTAAACTAGATTAAATTTTTTAATATAAACATTACTATATATATAAAGAACAAAACTCTAATTTAAAAATAAACTGAAAATTACTAAATCGATTACCGTCCGATAACATTTCATTCAAAGCCCATTTATGTATTTTTAACGATTCGAACGATTCATTACTGAATCTCATTTCAAAGCATGCGGAGATGAGAAATTCAAATGAATGATGCAAGATCCGAAAAGGATAATTTTCTTTCACAAAAAAATACGCAAGTAATAATTAATTATTTCAAATATTTAAAAAGTTTATATATCCGCAAATCTATCATAAATTTCTCAGAAGCATTAAATTTATTTAAAATACATATATTGTAAATTCTAGTAAGTTTAATACTTCAATTAAGTTTATTAAATTAAAACAAATTCGATCTGTTTATTATGAAAAATTCGTTTCTCGAATCAATTTATATCCTTATAATATTCTTTAAAAAAAAATAAATTCTTGTTTTGAGTACATAATAATGAATTTTTTTTTAATTTTATAATAAGTATATTTTATTATTAAGAAAATATTCTTCATAAAAAATAACTATTACTTAAAAAAAAGAAAATAAATTGAGTAATCACTTTTCTGAGCAGTAGACTAATATTTTTCTATAAGCATTAACATATCTTTTTATATTTCATAAATTATTAGAATTATTTTTTGTATAATTTATTATTTCAATATTAAATATTTTAAGTGATGCAAAACTCTGAACGCGATTTAAAATAATTATGAAGTAAAATTCTTCTATTTCTTGAAATGTATATTGGATCTTACATCATATTATTTCTTTAATGTATGGCATAAAATTCAGTTACTATATATAGATAAGTTATAAAAGATCAAGCTAAAGTCAGTGCATTGAAATAAATACAATAATAATTAATAATCATAAAAGTCTTTTATAAAAAAGCGAGATTAATAAATTACATTAATAAGTTACATTAAAATTTTTATTGTTATTTCATCAGTAACATGTATGCAAACAAATGTGAAGCAATTTTAGAAAAAAAATTTTTTAAAACAGTAAATATTATATTGGATTGTCCGGAAAGTTCGTGCCGATTTTGAAGGAAAATTAAAACGCAGAAGATTTAAATTTTAGTATACATTTATTAAATTTAAATCTTTTGCGGCACGAACTTTCCGAACAACCCAATATATGTGTACTTAGATAATGCTTTTCTGCAACTTGTATAAAACTAAATCCTGAATGAATATTTGGGAATAGGATAGATAGGAAAATTAATACAACAATATTTGTTTGTTACACTGTAATGCTTTTCTATAGTATATTCATAAATAATGATTTCATTTACTCTAATTATTTACTCTAATTATTTTATATAAATTTTATATTTTTTAATTTT
>NW_017259322.1:1058651-1070492 GCF_001594045.1 Atta colombica
GACTTATAAATGAAACGTGCCCGGAAAAAAATATTTTATATATAATTGTATATACAATAATATACAAAATATATCTATTTATATATCTATTTATATGTATAAAATATATCTATTTATATGTATAATTATATATAAATTATATATATTTTTGTATAATTTTATATAATTATATAAAATATTTTTTCCTGAGTTATTTTAATATTATATAAAACACGAAGTAATCTATTTTTTATTATATTTCTGAGCTTGAATTGCTTACGTTAGTATCAAACCAAGCTTGAGTTATCAAGCTTCGTATCAAAGGATTCATTAATGTATAAATTAACAATTAGTAAATAAAATTTGAGCTAAACTGAATAATCTTCCTGAGTTAAATAGTTTTACTCTATTCTTACAGTCAAATTAACGAGATATTGTATAAAAGCAGTAACGACATATGGGAATAATTAGAAATAACTCAAACTGGGTATAACGTGACATTATAAATTTAATAGTGCATGCACAATATATTTAATAATAAAAAGACATCCAGGATTAAGTTTATCCTAATCTGTTCTAACTTATCCATTTTAAGACAACGAATGTATGGAATGTTATACATATATTTATCCGTATATTTTTATTAAATTAATGCATATATGCATTTATAGATATATAATATGTTAAAATTATCACACATCCGTTACCTCAATAAAAATTAATTCGTCACTCACCCGACGCGCAACAGCGGAGTTATATCTGCAGCGTTGCTATGATGATTCTGTAACAAAAAAATATATAATTCAAATTATAACAAACAAGATGAACACAAACAATATTTAAAAAAACACAAAGTTCTCTTAAAATAATTATATAATTTTAAAATATATAATCTTTTTAAGCATCGAATTTTTTAATTCAGCTATTTATAAAATAATTATACATTTTTTAAAACAAATCTTAAAAATTTGTATATACGAAATTTCAAAATAATTAAAAAATAATCCTTTTTCTAATTATCATTTTTAGATCATTGTAAGGTAAAACGACTCAAGAAAAATAGAAGAAAAATATTGATTTTACATAAGCAAAAAATATTTACCGCAAAGTTGCTCCGCCGGTGCCCGATGCCTCTCTCAGACCTCCTCCTCCTCTCAGAATCGGGTTGACATCCTCTCGCACAGGACACTCGCGTAAAACACTCGCGAATAATACACTATATAAACGAGCGCGGACTATTCATTTAAAAAAATCTTTCGCGCGACACTGCGGCATTCCACCTTTACAAAACCCATGATAAGATTGCTATTTCGATCGGTGGAATCAACACACGTCGACGAGTACTTGCGAAATACACGATGAATGCTGAACAAGGATCAAGTCTCGTACGAAAGAAGATGAAATCGATTGTATCGAGTCCATCATTCTCTTTATGCTTACATCATGTTTAACATTGACTCAGTCATACGCTCTAATTGCTAGTTTTAGTGGGACACAAGTGGTGTTACTACTATGAGCTATTCCAAGAGGCTGATAGACGTGACAAGCGTCTCTAATAAGAGAAAAGTTGGTACCATTGCCGATTGTCTAACAATCTAGACAATTCAAGAAATGGGTTCCAACCTCTCGTCACGAGCTAGTCTTTTAAAAGACTACTAGAGCTAGGCTCTGATCAAGTCATATTAAACGCAAGAATCATTCAGATGCTGGTAGATAAACGCAGAGAAATGAGCGCCCTGACCAGAGTTATATAACTCCTTTTTGGGCGACCCATCAGGGCAGAATTCTGTAACTCGTTATACAATCGTTATGTATTCGTAACAACTGCATAATCCAAGTTACAAAATGCAGGCCCAGAAACGAAGCCAATCGATCGCTTCTTACCTAAGGACTAAGGGCCGAACAGTTTGCCAACAGACAGAGCGTGTTCTCAATTAGCCGACAGCAATAGTTGCTAAACCGCGCGAACACGCACTACGAAGTGCGTGACATTACGCGGCCAGCATCACCTCGCCCGGAGCACTTGGCGTGAGAGCGTTGCAGTGACCGTGGCCACCTAAGCAACGTCCCAAAGAGAGTTCCGCTTTCATGTCGAAACATCGAAGATATGATTTCATCGAATTAGAATGCCACTCGCATGGGTTTTGTTAAAAGTCCATTAGTCCGATAACTTTAACGGGACTCCCGAAGCAAACGCGCGACGCGACGAATCGGCTGCGATTCGTTCATTTTCGATTAAATCGGCGGATGAAGGTACGTTGGCTTCCCCGTCATTGGATTTTTACACGTTGGAAAAGAACGATTTTATTCAATATCTAAAAATTTATCTAAATATATCATTCAGATAAATCGGTTGACTTTTAGAAATTAATATCAAACACACGTCAATTTATCACCGCGAAATAAATTCAGAATTGATAAAAGTGTTGAATTTCTTATTACGATGTTTGTATAAGATATATAATAATTAGAGAGTCAATGGAATGGGCTAGAGATTAAAAAAGAGGAATATTTCTTTTATTACCGACAAACAGTTTCAAAGTTACATTCAATTTTTTTATCATATCACGAAAAATGCAATTCATAAAACGCAAAATTAATTAAATTGTTAATTACGCAAATTATATTAATCGTTAAAGTAGGAATCGCATAAATTGCTTGAGGGTATTAACGTAGCTTTTTTATGACTCGTGTGATACCGTTCGAAGAACAATCGATAGTTATACTCAAGCGAGACAAAAACGTTACATTTAACAAAAATAATTGTCGTCCATAATTATCGCGAAATAGTAATAAATTTTATTCTTCCATCTCGATTCTTTTAATTGTTTTAATTGAATATTAATTGTACGAGCTAGTAATCTGTGAGTATTCATAAAGTACTACATACTGTTTCATATTATCTAGCTATTATCTTTGTCGTGATTACTTAATTTTTAAAAAGAAATGTGCAGAAAAGCGGCACGCAACATGGCTACCTGTTTGTACGAACCTCGATAATGAAATGATACTGCGTATGATAACTTCGCATAAACGTGACGCGCCGCCCGCCCCCCTTTCCATGCCAAAACAATCTTCAAGGTTACGCGCCGATCATCTAACTGTCGAAATATTAACGCATATTACAAAATCAGTGAAATAATCTAGTCGTTACATTCTTAATGTAAGATTCTTCAATGAATAGGCTTTATTGCACGATCTTTGCTGTATTTCTTGGATCCGCACACAATTTGCCGATTTTGAAGGAAAAATTGAAACGCAGAAGATTTAAATTTTAGTATACATTTATTAAATTTAAATCTTTTGCGGCACGAACTTTCCGAACAATCCAATACATAGATATTTTGTTACAATAAATTATGTTACAATAAGCGATTAGTTTGTAATAACTTATTGTTACACGAAATCCGCGCAATGTATGCAATATTTTTAACAAAAGGTTGACGCATTTTAGCTTTTCGTTACTTTTAAATCGTAATCTATCGGTAATAAATCTAAATTTATGCATCGTATGCTTTCGATCCGAAAATAGAGAATGATATGCAAAACCATCGACGTGCTATTAGTCATGATCATTAAAGAGTACCTATCTAAATAATTCGTAATTTCTAAACTATTATATATTTATATACTTCTATTATATATTTCGAACGTGTGATAGTATAATTATATACAAACGGCAGTCGCTCGACATGTTCACGGGTCGCAAATTATGAGCACTGATCAATTCGCGTTAGTAGATATTTAATTTTCGTGGATTAATGCGACACGCGGAACGTTTCGTATTATGTGTATCTCACTTCGAGATCGCCGAGCGAATGCCGAAGTGATGACGTAGCAACCACCGTCGCGCTACGCGGCTCGTTCCCCCACCCCTCGCTGTTTCACCTCGCACTGTTTAGATACCCTACTATTGCGAATGAAAAATATTCACGGTTTAATTATTTATTCATATTTTACATGATCTTGAAACGGGTCGTACATTTCACGCTTTGTGGCATCTCTGGCATTAGTTTAATCTTATATTATTTGCGCAATTCTTTTTATAAACATAATTGATAATATATGTGTGTGTGTGTGTGTGTGTGTGTGTGTGATAATGTGTGAGATATTTTTGATATTCTAACAGTACATTATGTCTCAATTATATTTTTAAAATATTTTAAATGATATTCATACTTGAATAAAGAGAGGAGGGGAGGGGGGATGATAACATTTTATACATCCTTTATAAAGATATATGCAAATTTTCATAATATTTTTTATTGAATGCGAAACAATTTGCACTCAATACAACGTTGGTTAAAAATATTAAATATCTTGTCAATTATTATTTAATTTTTCTAAAAGCTAAAAAATTAATTTAAGACACTTATTACTGGAAATTATCTGTGTTTCAGAAATTCTTTAAACTTACGTATAATGCCGATCATGATAAAATCATTGTTACGAATTATTTAAAATAAAGAATATAAAATAAAGTTTCAGAAATTTATTTAAAAATAAAATCGTAGGAATCGAGTAAAAAAATGGTACATTTTGTTTTAAATAAAAAATATAAAATAGTTTCCGAAACTTATTTAAAATATTAAATAAGAAATAAATTAGGAGCGATGTTATTTAAAATAATGAATACTAAGTAACTTTTTTAACTTCTGTCATTCACGTTTTATTCTAAGATAAAAGAGTTATACTAGTAATTGTGTTTAGTTAAAAATGCTGAAAATTTGCAAAAAGACGACAATCGAGCTGTATCCAGCAAACGAGAATATTAAAATGAATTGAAATTTTTTTCTATCCGAATGCATATTTTAAATAGCGAATACTTTTTTTTCTGGATTTAATTGGATTCAATTGGATTCAATTAGATTCAATTGGATGCAATTGAAAAACTGCATTTCAAAATTTTGAATTGAACAGTATTCACAAAGCAGAGAAAAAGCTAATATTATTTTTAGATTGAAAGGCATAGAGATAGGCTCCATGCAATTCCTATAAATGAATAAAAATGCATTTAGGACTGAAAAGCATTCATTTTAACATTCGTGAATCAATATTTCTGAAAATCTGAATCCATTTCAATTCATTTCAATCCATTCTCGTTTGCTGGGTAGGCAAAAGTGATATAGGCAAACGATACTGCAAGCAATCAATTTATAGGTAAACGGGATCCTCCCCAAAAATCGTAGGAATGTTTTTAAGAAACGATTCGTAAAGATTTCGTAGATAATTTTGCAGAGAAAATTTCAAGCTTTTACATCAGATAGTTGAAAATTTCTTGAAATTTTTTTTAAGCACATGACAGACCCACAAAGCAAGAAGAAAATTTTCCATTTTTTTCAGTTCATAATTTTCCATATGTATATGTATATGTATAACACTTAATTTTTAATTTTTTTTTAATATAATTTTAATAATATCGTCAGAGTTCGATTATCAATAGAGAGATAATAGCTGCAGTAGAAAAAAAAATTTAATTTAAGAGTGGCAATGTAAGATATTATAGCATTATAAGTATGCATACATATTTATGCAGCATTCATATAAAAACAAAACCATTTAATATATTATTCAAATATTAAAAATACTAAATAATAATATCGATCGTCGGTGATTGTAGCAATCAATTATAGATCGACTGAGTCAAGACTCCATCGTAAATGCGAGAGTTATAGATAATTCTATCACGACACGTGAGATGTCACTGCAATCGACCGGCCGGAGTTTTTTGACCGCGGTGGGCTCAATCGATAGTTTTTATCAGTCGCGGATCGCGGACAGGACCGATGGGGTAACTTGTGAGTTTAGTTTTAAGGTTAGGGTTAGTGACTCGGTGACACCGTGGCGGACCGCAGTCTGCGGAGTTTTCGGTGCTCGAAGGAGCGAAGAGTAACGAACGCGCCGGAGCATCAAAGTCGGGAGGAACGTTCCTCGAGATCGGTCATCGTCACGAGTAACGAATCGAACAGAAAAAAAGAAAACTGCGAGGCGTGCCGCCGTGACGGATTTCTGTTTATATCGGCGATCGCGAGACCGCGGATGGCATCCGCCGCGCGTGTCCAAAAATAGAACGGCGACGGCTGCGCGTCGACGAAACGAATTCTTCTCTCCCGCGAACGAAAGGAGGATCGCCCTCTCGGATTGTTTCGGAATCCTGGAGACAGACGTGCCGATGACACGAGAAACGCGTGACGTGACAACGTACCGCGATAGCCTCTCCTCCGACGCCGCCTCCATCCTCCTTGTCACCCTCGAAATCCTCCCGAACGCTTCTCGTGACCGATGAATCTGTCGCTAACCCGTTTTCCGCGTACCGTCGACGCACGAATCGCGATATCGAATGTCTGATTTCGCTGATTTCGCTATCAGCGCGAGTTCGTCTTCTCACTTTCCGATCCGATTAAGAAAATAGGATCAGTCGACATAACGATGAGGTGAGTATACTGTTATCAAAGGAGTAATGGAAATCCTTTGAGTTAAATAACATTTATCATTTGTAATTTTCGCATCTATCAAAATGTAAATCAATCCATTTTTGAGTTCAAATTGCTTGTGTTAGCTTCAAAATAAATAACGTCCATGTTAACGTTTATACTTAATAAATAAATTAAATTTGAATCAAATTTAATAAAATTATTTAATTGTTTAATATAAGGTTCTACCTTTCAGTAAATTTCAGCTCGCTGAAGTGATGATTTACTTTTTTGTTTATTTAATAGCTAAATTATCACATAGTGAATAACCAGCCGTAAAGCACTCCATTGTTTGACTATTAATTAAATTAACGATACTTTTATATTGAGTAGGAATCAATAGCAGCGATCTATAGAAATAATTAAAAATAATTTAAATTGAGTATAATTTAAATTATGAATTTAATAAATGTAGAGGATATCGCTATCAATCAATACGTTCAATAATTCGTACAAAAAATCAATCACTGTTGATCCGATCAACAAAAGTAGTTAACGTCTATTTCTCATTTCAATGTAACATTAATCTAAGTTTTACTTTTTATCTTATTCTAATTCTAAGAATTAGAAAAAGCTAAGGTAAGTAAATTAAAGCAAAATTAAAGTTAACTCTCATTCGTTGAAATGGAGTCAACACGAGTCTACCCTAAAAAATATTGGTATCGATTTAATCATGATTGTTAAATACTCGATTAAATATAATACTCACCATGTTGGTATAAACATTAACATAGTGTAAATTTAACTCTATGTTGGTATTAAATTCTCGTTGTGTTGGTGTTGATATAATTATCAGCGTGATGTAGTTTTAATATATTGATGTTAAATAATTTAAACTATGATGTAAGTTTAAATCCATGTTTTTTAGAGTATATCCTTATCTTCATCTTACGGGACACAGCTTTTTTTTATTTGTAAACTCAAAGATAAATCCAAGTAGACTCACGTCTATAAGTTTTCCAATCAACCAAGAGTGCTTGAATAGAATTTTGCAAAGCGTCTACTGATAAATTTTGTCGGTAGAAAAGTTATATAAATTTAATGCAGAATTTTTTATATCAGATTTATCAGATACTGGCGACAGAATACCACGAATATATAACAGAATTTGTTTACATGAATTGATAGCAAATCGGCGGCAGAAATTGAGCACAGAATATGCGTTCGACACATTATACTCGATTTCTATCGGCAATCTGTTATCAAGTTATATCGATAGACTTTGCTAGTAGAATACGAGTTTAAAGCGAACACAGAATCTGCTGTATTTTTCTGATCAAATTTGCTTTCAATTTGCTAGCATTCAGTTCGCTCCGGCTATATTCGAGGAACTGATTTTAGCGTTATTTCATTTCTATTCTTGTTTTATGTTGAATGATAAATGAAATGAATGAATGATAAAGATACAGAATGATACAAATAATGCTAATAGCGTCTCTTCGAACGCACTCTTATTGTGTCGGACAGTAAATATACTGTTGACTCTATAGTGTCAAATTTAATCTACACTGTTAGAAATACAACCACGAGTTTTTTATTGTAAATGAAGCTCGTGATTATAAACGAAATTAAAAGTAATAAGTGACTTAACTGAAAATTAAGTTACAGTAGTTACTTAAATGTAATGAACGTATACATTAAATTTATGAGATTTGATGTATTTTTAATAAAATTTTATGAAAATTACACTAAATTTCATGAAAAATACATTAAATTTTATGTACAGTTCGCGCAATTAATGCATACACATAAATATATTTTTTAGTTATAAATACAATTAAATGTAAATTTAATGTAATGTCATGAAATAAGTTCAAAGTTTGTGTAACTTAAAATTTAATTAAATTTAAGAACATTTCTAACAGTGTAATTTGAACTGTTGTAACTCCATTGTTTTTAAGTATAAAATACCAATATATTAGTATAGGAGCGCAATGGCGACTCAAGTTAGATTAATTTAACCAGCTATAAATTTAACAGTGTTTAATAATGCATTCATTTTTCTATTTCAGCGCTGTCGCGCAATATTTCTAGTAGTTTCGCCACGGTGATATTTCGAAGCCTTCCGCGCGTGCGGCACGCGTCGTCGCACGTCGCAAAATAGAGACGTGCGGGAGAAATCCTCGTATTCCCAACCGGAGAGATCCTCGACAGGCGCGAAGCTGCGCCGAGCACGGAATTGACACTCGAGGTCGGACAAATGAGGCGTCGCGTGGCGGACGATGACGCGAGACGATCGGCAAGGATACCGATGACCGTTCGTTTCTGCGAAACGGCTGTGCGTGGGTCTCAGTGAGAAGATGTCGCAGACCGCGGATGCTGAAAGCGAGACGGGCTCCATTTGCGACGAGGAACGCGTTCGTAAACTGTTCCAGGCATGCGACGGCGACGGCGATGGCTACATCGACAGGTAAGCGAAAATCATTCCGAATAATAGAGGAAAGGGCCCCTATTATCGAGATACCGAGTTCATTTTGGGGTAAATGCTACTTAAATCTGTAGGGACAAATTTAATTTAACGTGAGTCGCCATTGCTTCTACTCAATCTTATCATTGTTTTATACTAAAATAATGATTATATTTGACACTATATAATGTCAACTTGACAATATAGTGTCACGATATAGTGTCAAATTTAATTATCGTTTTGGTAAAAAATAATGATAGCTTTAGTAGAAGCAGTGGCGACTAACATTAGATTAAATTTGGCTCTATAGATTTAACAGTGTAGAAGAAATTTATTATCTGTAGGCAGAATTTAAAAAAATAATAGATCATTTTGAAGGGAATTTAATAAGCTTTAAGATAATAATGTTACATCAAATTTAATTTAAGTTCTATTTTTTTTTTGAAAATTAAAGAAATGTAAAAAGTGAGCAAAGTCAAAAAATTGTGCTCCTACGAGATGCCCCGAGAAATCGATATTAAAACGCAAAATATATCAATTCAAAAACTTTATTTGATGTTTCTAAAATGCAAACAAATACAGTCAGCACGAAAAATAAGCATGCGATAGATTATACCAGAACTCGTTTTCAGGTAGTTGGAAAGCTTCGCAGATATAGACTTGACGTTCATTCCGATTGTCTTTTTTATTATTGTACAATAACATTTACTTTAGCAACGATTTTCACTATAACATAGGAGTATGAGTTATTTCATATTAGGAATATCCTGAGTATCTCATATTACGATCTCTACGCCTTATGATTTTACGATCATCAAATCTAACTTCTGTAATTAAACAATTCAACATACGTATTTTTCTATTAGTTCGATCTTACTCTATCACTACATGAAGAATTTATTGCCAAATATTTTATTTATTAAATAATAAACAAGGTTTAAATGCTCATCTCAATTTGAAGACATCCAAATTCTAAAATCTTGTTTTACAATGATTACAGGTATGATTTAATAATCAATTTTCTACTAAATAGACATATAAATTTTCAATCCAAGAGCAATAAATTCATGGTGGAACCAGTAGATAGCGTTTATTAGTTTTTATATTTAGCAAAAATGGCGCCTATCTCATAATAGAAAGCTTTCCTTTATATAATACATTGAAGAAAGTACTCTCTCTCTCTCTCTCTCTCTCTCTCTCTCTCTCTCTCTCTCTCTGTCTCTCTCTCTTATAGACATTTATCGCCAAAAATGAAGATGCACGTTAAAAAAAAATGTTGGCGTTAATACAAATTATATAGATACCGCGTGTATAGAAATATTAAAATCATACCGATATTCTTTAGAGTACGTTGATGCCTATTTTCATGAATGTAGATTAACTTTAATTTCGGTTAAACTTTGGTTCAACTTATTCTTCATTTTTTTCTAATTCTTAGAACTAGAAAAAGATGAAGAGTTTAAGATGAAGAGATTAAAGTTAATCTACATTAACGGAAACGGACATGAATCTGATTTTTCCGGATCGCTCAAAGGTACATGTGCAACATTATCTCATTTCTCCATGGGATCAAATAAATTCCGCTTGACGAATTTGGCACGCGAACCTTCGCGCGATTGCACGATGACTCGCGCGGAATGGAAAGAGTTTGTTGATGGGACCATGCCTGCCGCTGGCATGTACGTTTTAATTATTTCTTCATTTAATTAGAGCCGCCCTCTCTCTCCCTCTCTCTTTCTTTTTCTTTCTCATACTCTCCTCGCTCTGTGGCGAGCGAGCTCCAACTCTTGAGAGCGAGAATTGAACGAGAGACGACTGGCGCGGCATATTTCTTTTTACTTTTCAACTTTGGTGAGAGTACAAACTCGTCGGAATAATCGAGGCAATACAATGCGAGAGAGAGAGAGAGAGAGAGAGAGAGAGAGAGAGAGAGAGAGAGAGAGAGAGATAATAAGTTGACGATAATTTACAAGAACGAGCATCTCCCGTAGAATAAACGCGGACTATGGACCACTTGGTAATCGTTTGCCGTATCGTTTCTTTTTATTTTTCCAACTTGTGAGATCGAGAAAACATTTTCTTATTGCTTCATCGAATGGGCTGTCTGTTTTGTAAAAGTAACAATTTAGAAACAGTCTTTCTCTTCCTCTATCTCTTTCTTTTTCTCTCTATTACTTTTATTCTATTTTTCTCTATCGCTCTTTTCTCTCTCTCTCTCTCTCTCTCTCTCTCTCTCTCTCTCTCTCTCTCTCTTTGTTTGACAGAGTTACAAAATTCGGAAATACGTGATTTTTGCGAGCAGCTCTTAAATTAAATTTTGCTGTCGAGGACGTTCTGTTCCATCGGTCTATCCATTTTGTTCCTCGCTCGTCGTTTCCGTTATCGATGTCTCGATACATTTTCCCGTTTGTTTTTTCTTTTCGAGGAGGGTGGCCCACTCAACGATGCTTCGATATTGCATTTCTAGCGCGACGTACACGTACGGTTCGTACTCTCATACGTGGAACTCGCGGCTATCTTTTATTTCGTTTCGATGAAGCTAAAGGTGCACTTTTTATCGTGCTCGTCGAACATTACGATCTATATTGTCTCCTCCGCCCATCGCGGAGCTCGTAGGTACACGGGTTCCTGCCATAGGTAAACTTATAAAGATAAAATTACGTCTGTATGATCCCTCTCTCTGCGTATTACTTGTAATGTTTACACGGACTCCGTTCCGCACACGCTGTAAACTGTGCAAACTATATTTATATATATGTCAGAAGGGTGAGAACTCCGCCGAGTAGATACTCCGCTTTTTAATACTCCGTTTTTAATCGCGCTTTTTCTACCAACTCATTTCTGCAAGCAGAATCGGAAATGATTCTTTATTATATAATATAATATTGCAAGTAACGAATATTAATAGAACATTGCGAATAATTTCTAAATTAAATTTCGAAAGTTTTTCCCAATATTCTATCTGTAACGTATATATATATA
>NW_017259322.1:1070592-1075534 GCF_001594045.1 Atta colombica
TTGTTTAAATATTGTTTAAATATGTGTATCGTGAGATAGATATTTATATATTTTTATCTACAGATTTATAAATTTATTTAATTATTTGTGTTACAAAAGTGATTATTTGCGAAAGCTTTGATAATCCAATATAAATTATTGTTTTAAAAATTTAGAAACTATCTGCGCATTATGCAATAATATAGTAATAATAAAGTGTACAAATTTCGTGAGCTAATTATCATGAGTTAAAATTCAAGAAAAATTAAGTACTCATGCTTATCACTATAAGTGGTAGTTTATGCCTTTAAATCTGCATATTGCCGATATAAAAAAGTGTGTTTATTATAATATTATTTTTGACTGTTCTAAAAATATCAAGTTTCATCAAATTCAGCGAATTATGGAAAGTTAAGTTCACTTGTCAAACCAAAGCAAGAACACGTTTATTCTAAGTCGTCCAATGAAGCTCTCTGCAAATCACGCGTAATGAAAAAAAACCCATTAATCCATAGAAAATCGAATCAAAAATGTGCACACTCGAAACAATACATTAGCGTGCCATTTTGTACGCACTTTAATCTCGCAGACGAGATTTATCGTCGATGATTTTATTTTACCGAATATATGATAAAACAATAGGATCTTCTTCCAAGAAATCTTTAGGCGTTGTTAAGGAGGTTATAAGGGCATAAAACATATATTAATATTTCAACTTTAAATAAACTATACACATGTGAAAGTTGTGTTCATAATATTTGGTTTTTCGAGCAACACATTTTTATATATTATTTATTTTATTTGATATTAGTTTTATATAAACAAAAATTTTTTGAATAATCTAAATTTGTTAATATAAATATTTTAAACACTAAAAATGACTTATGCAAAGTTTCATTGAGATTCACCAATTAGTTTATAAATAAATATTTTGTTTATTTACTGAACAATTAATGTCTGCGTCTCAATAAAACTTTATATAAATATTTTGGAATTCATAAAGTACTTATATAAAAAAAATTGAGATTTTTATCATTATTTTATAATATTTTATAATTTTCATACATTTCTATTAGAGTATAAATTTAAAAAATATTGCTTTTTATTGAAATAACTTTTGATCCAGATGGTCAACTGTCTCTAATTTTTTTTTTTTATTACTTTCAAATGCAATTTAGAATAATCTAAATTAATTTTTTTAAATAATTCTTAACATATATTGCATTTGCCTTACAACCTCCTTAACAAATCTCGTGGGATTGATTCCCAGCTTAATCCTTCGATTCGAGGTCGCAAGCGGCATCTGCGAGATTGGAAGAAGAATGAATTTATCATTAACTATTCTCCCGATAATATTAATTGCTTTTATGTCGTTAATTATCGCTTCGAGGGAAGTAACATCGATTTCTTAACGAGAAATAATGTATTGCGCAGAGGATACTCACTCATCGTACTGTTTTATCGATCGATCACTCGATCCAAGCGCGATTTCTCGTTTATTTATTATTGTTTTACTTCTTTTTAACTCCGCAAGCCACGCGATGCATAAAGCTCTAGTCTTCCGTGTACAAACGCGTTTTTAAGTGAGATTCATCAAGTACTGAGGCAGTCCGAAGAGCGCCGCAGGGTGGAAGAGAGTGTGCGTTCCACAAACAAATTAAGAGAGCAAACCCAGCAGCCATCGTTTCTCTTTGCGTTAAAGAAGAAGAAGAACAGGACAATATTTCCCGACTTGTTGGCATTCATTACGGCGTACTTTCGTAACCTCGATGTATCTACGCTCTCGCCGTCGCTGCAATGCGTTCCGCTGCACGTGATGCACATTTCTGCCTTGCACATCGCACGCGTCCATCAGCTTTCCACGTGCACGTAATACTCAGAAATTTTACTCATTTTCTCCTGTCCCCAGTCTTATCTTTAATGACAGATTACCACATTAATATGAGATAATGTTTCTTTGGCTCTTGTGAAAAAACAATATTTAAAACAAATTGGCAAAGAATTGATTTTATTTATTTTTTTTTTTAATTATAAAATAAGTGTAAAATCAATTTTTAATCAATATTTCTAATTTTTAATGCAAATTATAAACACAAGGATATTCTATAATTTCTTATGTATTCCATCTACTTTCCTATATTAGTAAAATTTTTACTTTCTATTACGTATTCCTTATTAAAAATTAATATAAAATTTGACATCATTTATATATTTCCAAGAATTTTTTGAAAATGTATTTCACATATTAATTTGAATTAGAAAAAATCTTTTTATTATAAAGTTTTGTGTTATTATTAATTTATTACTTTTGATACTTTTCACTACTGATTAATTTTGTTTTTCTTTAAACCGTAGTAATTATTAGAATTTATTAATTAAAGTAACAAAATATTTTTTGCTTTTAAATAAAGTTATGTAAACATATCTTATGGTGTTACATATTAATCATTTGTATAGTATTTTGCCAATATATTCCAGTGAATAAAATCCAGACAATAAAAACCATTTATCATAGTTTTTTCTATTCATTGAATTTTTCCGACCAACCTTGCGTCGACATTGGGAACCGGTGACCCAATTTTCCGGGGCACAGCCTCGATATTTCACGTATAACGCCGTGAGAAGCAATTGTGTGCATTTTCTTGACGTGGACCGATTGACAACAACGAATAGAAGTTGAAGAGAAGCCGGGCGAAGCGCAACACGAAGGGAGGATCGATTCCGTCGATGGCAAACCCTCTATGATATCCTGAGGGTTGGCCCGGCGGCGAAAGGGAGGTGCGCGTTGCTACCCCCCCCCCTCCCCCACCGCATTTTATGGCAAGTGAGTCACACCATCACCGTGATCGAGTTCTCTTTCCTTCTTCTCCCCCACTTGTCGTTTTAGTCGTATCCACGACTGCTCGTTCGCGCAGTCAAGCCGGGTCTTTGCGCTTGCAGAGCTCGTTTATCGGCATTTCTCTCCCTCCTTCTCTGATTCCACCTCCGCTCATGTGCCCTTTTATTTTCCGTATCTTTCTTTCCTTCTTCTTCGCTGCGGTTGATTTTCCTCTACCGTGTAAAATACAGTCGGCGAATATCGGTTGCAGCATCCTTGTAATGCTATGGATTTCCGTGCAACGAAAGCAAGTGTAGTCGTAAATGTAAAATTCCACTCGTCGTGGATTCCGCAGCTCCGCTGGAATAAAAGGGCGAAGTGATCGTTGCTCAAGTCGAAACCGCGTCCACAGATGTCGGCATTAAGTACGACTCCGATAATTCTTTCTTGTCCTCGCCCACGCCCTCCATATAAACGATTTACCTTGAGAATAAACTTTCTTCTAATTTTAGAAGCATTCTCTCTAGGGATAGTTTTGAATGCGGAAGCAAGTTTCACCTGCTACACGGGAACAAAATTATTATTATAGTTCCAAAAAATTCTTGAATTATAACGCGAAGTCAACATTACTTAAAAAATTACTAAAACAATTTTTAAAAATTTGGTTTTTTTAGTTATTATTATGAATGAGTTATATAAAAATAACTAATTATAATACTAAATATAAAATAACTAATTTAAGAATTGTCATAACTCAAAAAGTGATTTTTAAGGATTGTGGAATTAAAATGCCAAAAATTTTAAAAATATATTCATGTTAACATATATATTTTTTTTTGCCGATATTTGATCAATTTTCTGCCAAATTAAAAAATACCTCTTTCCTTTTTTCTAGGAAATTTAATTTTTTTAATTGTCACTTTTGAAATAGGAGAGCGAGATATATCAGTATACAGTATAAAACAAAAAAATCAAATGATATATTAGAAAAAATTTTTTTTTAAATATCGAAAATACTTGGCAAGCACCGATTGGATAAAGAGTATCAGCTAGCGGTAATAATAATTCAACTTGGCGTACGTTCGGCGTACGAAATATTAGACTCATGAATGATTCGCGCGCGCGACGAGATTTCGCTCGGCGGACGTTCTCGTTATAATTCCGAGATTCTCTCGACTGCGACGTGGTTGACGGAATAATAGATACACCGGGCGATTTACCTTGCTGCTGAGGATCCCAGGCTTGTTTGCACGCGATGGAACGCGCAAGCATAGCGGGAAATTTCTCCCGAAAGAAATACTGCGAGAGAGGAACCGGCGTTCTGTCATCCGAATCGATACGTCTCGACTCGCGCTCTCGGAGCTCTGAAAAAAGCGGCATTTACAGTTTTGATTTACATTGGACAAAAAATAAAAAAGGGCTGATTGTACAAGCTCGAAAAAGATTGTATGCGTAACAATGATGACACGCGTAGTATACATTATTATACACAAAAGATAGACAAAATAATGTGACCAATAGAAATAAGTTAAATAAGTAAAGGACTAAAGTAAATACAATCGAAGCTAAATCTTGGTGCCTAATAATTTATATATAAATTTTAAATACATCTTTCAATTATATGTACATAAACTCGCGACGTTTACTGTCGGACTTGAAACACATAAATTAATAAATTAAAGTTGAAAAAATAAAATTTAGAAAATTAACTATTTATTTTTTTCTTATTTAAATAACAAGTTGGCCATTTGTCTTTAATGTACATAGATAAGGATAAACAACATTATCTCTTGTTCACTGAGAAAAAGGATTTTGTTAATTTAACAAGTCACTAGTATCTTTAACAAGTGATTTGTAAATATGTGACAACAAATTTTGTTGTTGTGATTGCTGCTAGTCTACTATACTAATCAATTATTGGTAATAGAAGCAAACTATATAGAATCTAATCTATTGTATCTTTTGAGTAGACTTTAAACTCGTTTACATAGAAATCGTAGATGATCGTAGAGTCTTAAATCGTAAGAAACTAATCAATCACAGTCAAATATAGGAAGAATACTTGACTAAAGTCGATCAATTTCTTACGATTTGAGACCCTGCAACCGTCTACGACTTTTATATATATATAAATGAGCCTCTTAT
>NW_017259322.1:1075634-1111003 GCF_001594045.1 Atta colombica
GACGAATTAATTTGCAGTCGTAACAAAGCGATCGTTTTTTTAACAAACATCACATTTGCTTTCCCTTGATTTGTTCCTATAACAAAATTATTTCTCTCAGTGTAAAGAACAGAGTGGGAAGCAGAGATTGCTTCTCTTACAATATCTCAAAGTAATTGATTGGATGGACGGAATAAAGACCTAATAAATCTTGATTTTAATAAAAATTTAATAAGAATAACCTGCTACACAGAAGATTGCAATGTCTCCAATCATAAGAAATTGACCAATTGTAGTCAATTATTCTCCCTATATTTGACTGTTTGCTTAGTCAAATATAGGGGTTTCCTATGACTTAAGACTCTACGATCATCTATGAATTCTATGTAAACGAACCTAAAGTCTAATCAAAAGATATGTTAGATTCTATATAGTTTGCTTTTGTTACTAATAATTGGTTGGTACAACAGACTAGCAGCGATCACAACAACAAAATTTGTTGTTACATTTACTGATTACTGGTTAAAGATATTGGTGACTTGTTTAAAAATTAAAATCCTTTCTCTCAGTGTAAAATTATTCACAGTGACTCGATGACTTTCCGCTTGCGCGTCTTAAAATCCAATCGCCGATCAGAATCCTCGAACTACTCGAACGCAAACACGCGTTCTATGGCAATTTCGTCGAAACCATTCCATGGCCGGGGTTTTTACACGCGATTCAGCACTCGTAATTTTGTTACGCACGGCCAGCTTGCGCTTGCAATACTCTCGTTTATTTCGCTTCGGTTCGACTCGTCCGCGATAAATCCCAAAATCTCCCGACCAGTTATCGTTATTTATGCTTTCCCTCCTTCCGACCATCGGGGTACATCCCGCTTCGTTCACCGTTATAGAAATTTTCGTTTTGTCGACCCATCATCGACCATCGTCGTCTTGCGGATTACAGAACTCGCGATATCGCGTGTGATCTTTTCGTTATCGCATAACTATGATCCAGAACTTAACTCTTAACACTTAACATAATTTTCCGGTCATTTACTACACATGATGAGTCGTTCATGTTTGAGTTAATTTTCATCATTTTTGGAAAGTATACAAAAATTGTAATTTTTATATATAGGTACTTTAATATATGTAGAAAATAATTGAGATAGTGATAGAAATTGAGGTAGTGATAGAAAATAATTGAGAGCTGTGTATTGGAAAAAAAGAAAGAATAAAAAGACTATTATACAGGAGGTCCCGAAATTCGAGGACAATATTATTACAGTGTAAAAACTTTGTGAAAAATTAAATCGAAAAATCCTCTACTATTCTGCAATTTTCGTAATAATTGACGAGATATTAATTATTATTATAAATATTGCCGAATATTGGAATAATTTTTTACTCAAGTATTATGAACTTTAGAAAAAAGCAGCAAGAGATAAAAATTGTTTATTTTCTTTTCGTAGAGCTCTAAGAATTTTTTCAGAATTTTTTATTAACTTTTCAGTACTGCATTTTGCTTTTCTAATTGGAAAATTGCGAAAATTGCGAAAATTGCAAAATGATAAAGGACTTTTCGACTTAATTTTTCACACTGTAATAATATTGTCCTCGAATTTCGGGACATCCTGCATGAAGCCATGTGTTTCTAGTATTTTAAATTTCAAAAAAAAAAGAAATGAATAACTGAAATAATCCGTTATTAATTTAATAAAGGTAACTTAATAAAGAAGAGAAATTTCCGCTTAATAATTGGATTAACACAATACAGTCAAAGAACCTATCTTATGTGTTACAAAATGATATGAGCATCTTTTTTTCTGAGGGAATATCTTACTATCGTGAATAATTCGTCATCTCGTCCGATGAATAAAACATTCCTTCGGGAGGTGTCATCGGAAATAGAACGCAAAATGCACGTTTTAGGCGGGGCAGACCTTCGCGTTAAACGAATTATTTTCGGAGCCAATGCCGCCGCCTGTAAATTTGATAAACCTTTCCGATCAATACGCTGATATCGCGCAGTCCCGGCAACGTCAAGGTCCTGCGTCTCTCTCGTCGCTGCTGCGAATTATTAATACCAGTCGGATTCCGAAATCGACTGCATTATCAGCGATCGCGCCGCTCAAATTGACGATCATGACTTCCAGCGGCGTGTGAGGAGCGATCTCTCCCGTCACAGAAAGATCGTATTTTTATCGGCGAAGGTTTGGTCTGGAGATTCTCATTGGAACGATAGTCCCTCTCTCAGTCGGAGTAACATGATTTCTCGCTAATTACCGCGAAATCTAAATCTCTTGAAAGAGCGCTAACAAAGCGACAGGCGTTAAAAGGGGGAGATGAAACGCAATGAGTTTGCTGGAGCACATAGAGAGCACTCTGCCCGTTAAAAATGACGTTTGTAACATCTCCCTTTCCTCCCCCTCGCTTTTTCTCTTCTTCCTCTTTCATCTTTTCTTCATTTTATTTTTCTTCTTCTCGATTTCTTCTTTCTCTGTTTGATTTTAGAGTAAAAACAATAAAAAACATTTTGTACTTGTGTTAAAATCAGTTTTTGTCAAAATTTTTATGTTTTTTTGACACATTTGAGCGTTAATAAAATGTGATTGTGTTACGTTTTGCATTTAATTTCATATATTTCTTAGTGTTAAACTAACACAATTTATGAGTAAGTGAATAAATAACAAAAATAACGTAGTTTTAAAATGTAAATTCTAAGATAAATAAATAAAAGATACATGTATGTATTAACATGTTAGTTTTACTAAAAAAATATTTCCACGGTTTGCTTTAAACACAAATTGTCAGTTTTACATTTTGTGATAATCTTTTACATAAAGTAAGTTTGTGTTACTTCCTAACACATTCATCTTCTGTTAAATTGACATGAAAATTTAGATGGACCGTTCAAGACATGAAATGTGTTGGTAAAAACAAATTTTCTAATGCAGTGGCAATCGCGGACGACATCCAACGAGACGAGAATTCGCTATTTCGAAAGGGAGGATTAGCCGAATCGACAGAGTGTAGTCTTTCAAATAACGGACTTCGATGAGGGGTTGCATTTCGATGAAAGAGAGAGCGAGACATTTACATTGGAATAGAAACATCAATTCTTCGATGTGCACTCAAGAGTTCTCCATCCTCGCTGATGCAACCTCCAGTTGTATTTCTCTTTTTTATTGTCTGGGCGCGCTTTTACGCTGGTATATCTTACATATCTCCCGCATTGCTTAAATAACGCTTCCTTCATTTTAATAAAAAGATATCTTGTTTCTCTTATTCCATAAAAGAATAATATTGCACGTTTCGTTGAAGTATCTAAAAAATTTTAGCTAGATATACAGATCTGAAAATAATTTTGTTGTATCATAAAAATAATTATATATAGGATGCCTAAGCTGATTGTTACTTGATGACTTCAAGCTAGAGTATCAAAATTTTTTTTGTAGCATTGCTCATTATATTTTTGCGTCCTATAAAGTTATTTTCAAATTTGTTTATAACTAAATTTCTGCAAAATCAAATTTTTCTCCCGTGTTAAAATCTGTCTTTTTATTTTTACATTTATTTCTATCACAATTTCATCAAATTCAAGAGACAGAATTTAATAGAGATAATCGATCGCTTAACCTCGACCTGTAGTAGGATTTTAACGCGAAGATCGTAAAGAGCCCTTCGAATTCTTCGGAGAGATTCCAAAGGATGGGCGTGACGCGATAAGAAATTAATCACGTGTTTTGCGCGTGGAAATTATATGTATATAGGTTACGTGGGAAGTTTTCCTGCAAATGTCTCACGTTGGAACAATGATCGCGATATCAAGTACAGTCAGGTTCGAGAGGAAACATTTTAACATCGGAGAAATCTTGGCCATCGTGCAGTAGCATCAGTTTCACATTTCCCAACAATGGACGCTTATTGGTCCGTTACGGTACATTACGCGTCAGCTTTTAAAATGCGAACATGAGACTCGCTTTCCCCGACGAAGAGAAGTTCGTTGAAAGCTATAATTCAAAAGAATAATCTATAACTCTTTAAAACTCTTTAGGAATAGATACAGAAATTTGTCAACGACAATATCAAAGTTATATTATTATATAATAATTACGACGTTAATCTTCTAGAGATGATATCAAATCTGTAACACACTTATTGACATTAGATCGGTAAAACTCTTTTAATACACGTTAAATAAAAGCGTTGTTAAAAGTACTAACTAATTTCAAATTAACAAAAGACTAACTGATTAATTTTAAGGAATCAAAACGAGGTAATTCGTATAAAAAAAAGAATGAATATTAAATTATTATAAAATAATTCTTTTGTAGATGTAACATAAAGAAAATTTAATTGTTTAATATTTTTAACAAAGAGATTTATAATTAAGTGAATTCAATCAAGACCCACCGTTAACTTTGAAGGGTTAATATCATACAAAGGTGGTGATATTCTCTACAATTTCCGTCTCTTCGATATTTTTCATTTAATGATTTCTTTTATTCGGACGCTTTGAACTTGTCTCTTTCTCTTTTTGTCTCTTTCTCTGCACGCGCGCTCTGTTTCACGAGCCCTGATTAAAAGTAAAGGCAGGAAAGAGAATTCCCCCGATCGAAAAACGGGGTGAGAACCGTAACGAGATCACCGCGTCACACAGGTCGAGGCACGAAATTGAGTTTTGATCCAATCGCACGTCATGGGTAATATCGACACAAGCGTGTATATATATCCTCAGCATTTTCTTCGAGCTCTTTCAGAAAATCCTATCGACGACGTTCTTCTCTGATAATTTCAATCCATTAGTATGTGTGGGGTGTAACCTTTGATTTTCGCTTTCCTTTCGGTCTCCGTGCTTTTTTCGATGTCCCGGAATATTTAATGCCCGTTCCCACTATATAACGTAGATAATTTTAATTTTGATTCAACTTATCCTTCATCTTTTTTTACATGGAAAGAACGGTTTTGTAAAAGTATCTAAATTTAGCGAGATACAGATTGAAAAATGATTTGATTTTCCATCAAAACAATTATATAAAACACTTAACTGCAATTACTAGAATGTCAAAACTTTTGGTAGCATTACTATGTGAATGTTTACATACTTTCTAAATCTGAAGATGATCTGAGATAATCACTGATATCAATGCCAAGTATGCCACTAGTAATCAGTGAATGAAATGTGAGAGAGCCCTAGCTGATCTTTATTATGTAATCTAATTAATCTTGTTTTAGTGCATAAATTCAATGAATATTGGAAAATTGAAATTAACATGTAAATATCAGTATTTTAGTTATAATGCTCAAACATTCTTCCTTTTTTAATTAAACTTCACTGATTATCAGTGCCAGTAAGTAATTAGTGATTATTCACTCATTCAGATTTAAAGAATAATTTTTTTTGATTGTCTAATAAAATTATTTTCAGATCTAGCTAAATTTTTAGATACTTCAACAACAAAATTTCTCCGTGTAGTTTTAAAAATTAAAAAAGAATGAAGAGTAAGATTGAATCGAAATTGAAGTTAATCTAAATTGATAGAAATGGCCGTGTTCGCTCAGTTTTTTTCTACTCTTAAGAAGATGTAAGAGCATAAAACACATATATTTACGCTTTAAATAGACTACATACATATGAAAGTTGTGTTCATAATATTCTATTTTTTTTATTGAGCAACACATTTTCATAGATTATTCATTTTATTTATTATTTTTACAATTGTTATAAATAAAATTGTTTAAATGATAATCATATCTAAATTTTTTTGTATAAGTACTTTAAATATTAAAAATGACATATGCAAAGTTTCGTTGAGATTCATCAATTAGATTGTAACAAATATTTCGTTTATTTACTGGACAACTTTAATCTACATCTCAATGTAACTTTACATACATATTCTTAAATTCATAACATACTTGTACAAAAAATTGAGATTTTTATCATTATTTTGTATTATATTTCTACTCTCTAAATCTGAAATCAATGGATAATCACTGATATCAATGCCAAGTATGCCACTGGTAATCAGTGAATGAAGTGTGAGATCTCTAATCTAACTAATCTTTATGATGTGATCTAACTAACTTTGTTTTAATGCTTAAATTCAATGAATGAATATGATATTGGAAGATTGAAATTAACGTGCAAATATCAGTATTTTAGTTATATAATCATTCTTCTTTTTTTAGTTGAACTGATTATCAGTGCAAAGTATACCACTTGGTAATTAGTGACTATCCACTGATTCAGATTTAGAGAGCATATATTTCTGTTAAAGTACAAATTACAAAAAATATTACCTTTTATTAACATAACCATTTGAACCAGATGGTAAGCTGTCTCTAATTTTGTTTTTGTGTTACTTTTAAATTAAAAATAATCTGTAATTTTTTCAAATATATTCTTAATATATTCCATTAACCTTAAAACCTTCTTAAATGTTTAATGTTCAACGAGATCGCAAAGCGCAAGCGGAGACTCGTTTAACTCGATGCCTCGCGCGCGACGGATGCGAACAGTGCGAATGTAAAATTAAACAAGTCGTTAAATTCACTTTTCTCGCTGAGCGGGCAAACACACCGACGCCGATGATAAACCACGTATTACAACGCGATCGTTTCCCACATAGTAGCATATTTATCGCACTCTCTCTTTGGCGTCAAAGTGCCGTTTAATTGCCACCGCGTGTAAACACGCGATAGAAAACACGATTCGTATGTGCGTCCATTACTTATACAATACTCCCACATGTACTTTCCTCTTTTATAATTATTTTTAAGAAGAAATAAATTCAACCACGAAAAATTACTGTCTTTTAATTCTTTTTCCTATGAAGGATTAAAAGAGAGAGAGAATAGTAAGCGTACAATTTTAATCTTCGAGACTAAACTTTAATTGAAAAGGGCAATTTAATAAAAGTACGAGAGACTTAATTCGTAGATAAAAATACTTGTAGAGTTTTCCCGCTTGCTCGCATACAAATGATTTCTTCATGAGATGCCATCCGCAAATAGAGAGAGAGAGAGAGAGAGAGAGAGAGAGAGAGAGAGAGATGCATATACTTTTAAAATAAACTCACGTGTCCGGTGTAAAACCGCAAATGCGGCGCCCGCGAACGGGATGGAACGAGCGACACGCATCGCGATGGATTAAGTTGCGTTCGTTCTTCACGTTAGCGATGAGATAGATAGGCTAGAATATATTCCTTTTCTCCCGTCTCTGCTTTTTTGTTTCACCTCTCGAACCGCAGCGCGGAATGCATTTATTCGCTCGTCGCAGTGGCACTCGACGCGCGGCCGACGCGGCGTCGCGCGATCCGCTCCGTTCCGTTGATGTTGGTATTCCTCGTAACGTGAAAATCTCTCGCAAGAATCCGTAGAATCTGCCAAAGTTTATCGTGAGCGAAACTCGAAATTATAAGACTGTTCATTTCTACATTGAGAAAAAAATGCCGTTGATTCAATTAAAGATTCTATATTACGAGCTGTCACTAACATAAGTGATTAATTCATGTATATTTTTATTGATATAAAGGCATAAATTATTATTTCAATAATCAAGACCTTTATTTATGTCAATAAAAATATACATGAATTAATCACTTATGTTAATGACTTATATTAATGAGTAATTTTTTTCTCAGTGTATCAATTTAATCTTCATCCCAGTTTAATTTACTCTTTATCTATTTTTTCTGAGTCTTAGAATTAAAATAAGATAAATAAAAAGCAGCTGAGGTAATATTTTTTACAATAAAATTATTTACAAGTCTGAAGCATCATATTATCAACCTCTTCTAAGATGCCATCAATATTATTAAATTACTTGTCAATTTAATTTGTGATATTACTGCTCTAATTCTATTAAGATTGCATTTCAGAACTGAAAATTAAATTCAGCTCGCAATTTGCAGCATTGAATATATAGTATATAAATTCATGTATAGTATATGAAATTATTTAAGCATTAAAGATCCAGCTTGACCGTCTTTAGAGTCTTTATTTCTAATTTGAAAGATAAAAATTAATTAAATCGTAATTAAAATTAATAATTATATTGGTGGAAACGAATATAATTGGTCCTAAAGCTTCAGAATATCGAGTCGTATATCCGCGTCATCTCTTTTTCCTACATCTGTCGTACTAAAGCACTCTCAAGATTCCAAAGATTCTACGCTCTTTTGATTAAAAATCCGATAGATGCTTATTTCGCGTCGATACGTATGTCTCGTCGTAAAACCGCGACTTCTCGTTGCGACGCAGGCTCAAAGTGAATTGAAAGTAAACGCTTGTCGGCGGCGCGTGCAAGAGGAGGAACTACAAGAGGGAGGATGCAGTCGCTAAAACTTTGGGAGACGAGAATTCTGGAGAGGCTGTCCCGACGTAGACGTCGAGTGTCACGATGGTACATACATGGACCCGCCCTAAACTTGCACACACTCTCTCTCTCTCTCTCTCTCTCTCTCTCTCTCTCTCTCTCTTTCCTGTCTGTCTATTAATAACTGCAGACGAATGAACCTGCCGACTAATGATCTTGACATCGCGCTTTGTGGATGTGCCTTTAAATACTTTATTGAATATTGTATCGAGTAGAGTTTCATCCATGGGCGGCGATTCCAGTATGATTGGTATGGAATATTCCATACACTGAATGATTTAACGTATGGAATTCCATACATTGAATTTCATATCTGTATGATATTTGGTCGGGGAGAAATTTAGAAATTAAAAATTGTAATTTAGAAATTACAAACATATGAAAAATGCCACTGCATTGCTTGAAGGATGTAATGCAATTTTTGATGATAATCTCGAGATCAGAGATCTTATTATACATTCTGTATCAAAATATACGTAAAATTTATTCGTTCTTTTCTTACATCAACTTGTTCATTTTCTTATTTAAGACATTTAAAAAATTATCTTCGATCGACAATGAAACAAAAATATAAATCATATTGCGACATTGTACATTTAAGAGAAATAGTCGATAAGTTAAATATGGAGGAGCTCATTAATAATTTTTTTATTTAAAAAAAATAAAATTAGAGCGACTACTTTTGCCATGTAGAAAAGATATGTATGAGGAAATATATTTATCCTTCCACCCTCCTCTTCTTTCCCTCAATCTATCCTTAGAAACTCTATACACTGAAAAATTTTACTTCGCCGTCCCTGATTTCATCAGTAGTGCCTGATATATCCGTCTTTCCTCCAGATTTTCTCCGAAGTTCTGCACGGAAAAAGAATTGCACTTATACAAAAAGACGTAGTGGTGACAACTAATGTAACTTCGTTACAAGTGACGAGTTACTTCCTAACCCTGGTGATTTCTTCTTCGTTCGAGAACTCGGAGTAATTTCTAGCATTGTAGACACAAGAAGAAGTAGAAACTGTAATAATGCGGGGTCTAAAGAACTCTAGAGAATGTTGGAATACGACTCGGACGTCGATTAAAGTTAACAAACAGTCCGGTCGATGACGTTCGTTAGCGTAATCCGTACGTCAATTGGAACGTTGCAGTGGAAAGGAATACGCGTAGGACTACTCACTCGAGTGCAACGTCCGCGAATATTGGTTGAGCTTCGAATGGAGCTTTCATGCCGCCGGAAGCAGACCTGCGCCAACGACGACGACGCTAATCCATTAATATCGCGCCCGCGATGGACGTCGCGGCGCGCGGGAAGGGATGGTAATTAATGCGTGACGTTTAATTCGCGACGACCGTGCCTAAACCGGCGACACCATTGTTTCGACGAGATGAGAGATAGAGACGAGTATTCTGTGTTCTCAGAATTGGCTGTGATAGTCGCGCGCGTGCGCCCCATAGAAGGGCGTCCGATACCCGCAGCTGTCTGTGGGAAAAATAAAAGAAAAACTAGCGGAAACCAATAGATGGTCATCCGTGAGAAGTGCGGGAGCTTGGTGGGTTCGGTTCGATCGATTTTAACAATACTCATACACAATCCTTTTAAAGCGGAGTTGGCAAAATTCCATATTTTTTTGGCTAAAGTCCATGTCAGCAATTGAAAACTGGCAATTGAAAATTTATTTTCTAGAAAAAAAACCGACAAAATATTGATCTCTTCTGTTAAAAACAATAAAGTAAATAGAAAATCTCTTTATCGATATTCTTATTCATACTGTTCAGCATCAATTGAAATTGTTTTCCAATTTAATCTTTATTCAAAATAAAATCTACAATAGATTAGAAATCGACGTAACAAATAAACTAGTCTTTTGTTACAAGATATTGTATGGTAAACGACGAATCAGATCTATATCGATAAAAATTTTAGATTTTGTTATTATGTTTCTTTCATCAAATTAGAAATTAATATAAAATTTAGAAACATTTATATACGTATTTACGTTTTTAACATTTCTATTTTAAAAATATATTTCACATATTTCAATTAAAAAAGACTATTATAAAATATTTTTTATTATTATAGATTCATTATTATTGGTTTATTTCATTTTTCCGTAAATCGATGTGACTTACTAAAGCAAAAGTATTTATCTGTTTGCATAAAGAATTCACATATTTTAGTATTACAGATTAATCATTTTCCTAATTGATAATAAAGGACTCTTGATATAGAGATTGATTAATAAGAAATAAATATAATAATAGAGTATGTAAGAACTTAAAATACAAATTTTTATGTTAAAAAACCGAGATATTACAATAAAATTATTATATTTAATCGATTATAATTATATTACGATATAACGTGTCATAAAGGAACGAAAATTGCTCACCAATTGATTGGGCGACTGATTGAAGAAAATTTCCTGATATTCTAATAAAATTATAAATTTCATTAATTATCTTAAGAAAAAGCAAGCAAATCACCTCGATAAAACACTTATCTACAATCTATCAAATATATTAATACAATTCGACGATATGATACTCGTCACAAAATTCCAATAGTCAGTGTGATAAAAATTCATTTTCCTAATTTTTGTTGGTTTATTGCATCGGACATAGTTCAGTAAAATTTGAAATTTACCATTTTTACCACCACCCCTCCCCCTCACTGGATTTTTCCAGTCTATTCTAAAACTTTATTATAATTTACACAATTATAGTTGATATATCCAGTAGACCTTTTGCTTAGACGTCACTTAGATATATCTTCTCAGGATCCAGATTATCCGTATCGCAAATAATTAACAATTCCATGATTTCCCGAATCGCGACATTAGCGCCAACGACTGTCGCAGCTTGCGCGTCTGCAATGGAACACGCGACGAAAACGCGAAAGGACGAGGCCGGCTGCAGGTTTAACGATTTTCCAGGGATATCTCCGTGCCGGCAGACGGTTGTAACTGATGCATCTTTAATATTGTCCTGTCGACCTGGCTCGCCGGAGAATAGTTATGGTGCGTCGGTCCGCCGCGATTCTCATCCAGCGTTGATTCGCGTGACGCCCATCGCGCGGATTCGCTCTCCTCATCGAGCCGCGGTGTCGCCGTCGCGACCGATAATCAAGAGTGACGGGCCTGCTCTCGTCCTTCCATCCGGTTAGACAATTATTTGAGCATCGTAATAGACGGGAGAGGAGCGATCGTACGAGAATGATATGACAAGCGCCGGCGCCCCGTAAAGCCGTCCCTTTTAATTAAATGAAATCTCGACGGTCGTTAAAATGAGAGAGCATCTTAGAGCTCACCGGATAGAGCGATTTTGTTGTAAATCTGTTTGCTGGACACGTCGGACGATTGTCATTGTCGACTGAGTCGAGGAAAAAGTCTGCTCGTTGATCTCCATAATGGATTATTAAATATACTCTCCTTTGGATGTGCGCGCTTTTTTGTGTGTGTGTGTGTATGTGTGTGTGTGTGTGTGTGTGTGTGTGTGTGTGTGTGTGTGTGTGTGTGTGTGTGTGTGTGTGTGCAAGCTATTGATAGGACGATTTAGACTCGGATTGTTCGACGAATACGTCTTTCTTTTAACTGTTTCGTACCTGATCTTCCGCGTTGTGTCTCCGTCTGACGCATGAATTATTCACGAGATGAATTATTCATAGAAAGAGAGTACTTAGTCTTCATAATACACATTCCGCTTAATATGCGATACGACCAACGATTTATTATTTGCGATTTGAGTTAAGTGGTTTCGCGCGATCGGCACGAAAAATTTCTCGCTAACGGATCCAAGTTCCTTTTAAGGATAGCATTCGTAATCCCGAAATAATCGCGTCCTCACTGCCGATTTCGAGTTTGTAGGAGAGGCTGGAGACTTAGATCCCGAGATACAGTATCTCGGGACACACTGATTAATCTTTTAATAATGACGAGATCTTTAATATTGGTTACGCCAGTAACCAATCTTGTATTATCTTTCATTGAAAATAATATAAGTGAGCTGCCACAAAAAATCTCGATATTATTAAAAAATAATTTATGTGTTCCAAGATACAACATATATCCCTAAAATACACTACAGTATATTTAATATCTATTAACATTAAATATCAATTTAATATTGAAATAATAATTATATTATATTACACTCGAATATATAATAAAAAAAGTAATAATAAAGACTATTTTTGACAAATACAAAGTGTTTAATTGTATATCGCCGAGACATTTGACATAAACATTTAATTCACCCTTAACGGCATCCCTTCGCTTTCTGAATTTTCAGCCAGGATCTATTGACGGTGTGCCGAGAATTGAATCTCGAGAATTCGGTGGAGGAATTGATGCGGGAATTGGGCGCGGATGAGCACGGTCGCATTTCCTACCAAGAGTTCCTTAGGCGACGTCTGGCCCTGCGACCGGAAATCGAGGCGCTTAGGGCTGGTAAACGACGGAGCAGTCCACATCACACCCACACGCCAGAATACCTGCCTACCAGCAGCGACAACAGTCTCGGTAAGAATTGTACAAATCGCCCGAATTTCCGCGACAGGTCCTTCCATTCAACGACGATAAATTACCGTGGCTGAGGAGAACCGGAAAGTTTCGCGCGAGTAACAAACATCGCATTCTCGTTCGCTGATTCTGAAAACCTAGACAATGTTTATTCAACGAAACACAACCATGGGATATCGCGCGTCGGACGATGTATCGCGATCTAGCGTGTTACGTGCACGCGTGGAAATAGAACGCGAGCCATCCGCTCGAAATTGATGATTGATGGAACAATGAATATGGGACGACCGCGGAAATACTGCAACGGCATTTGTAATATCCCGAACGAGCGGATCGCATGCAACTGGATGCGTATATACGCGAGATCGATGAAACGAATTGAAACTGACGACTTTTAGGATATTGTACATACGTTGCCACGTATGTTTCCGTTTCACCATTCGTGTGCAACCGTGAATCTTCATTGAACGATAACCGTAAAAAAACAATTCTCGAACAAAAAAATAACAATGTTATTGTTTTAACTACTTTTTGTATAAATACCTATAAATTAGAAACTTGCACGCTATTATTTTTAAATAATTGAAACACTTTCGTTAAGTATCTCAAAGCATTACCAAAAATATAAAAATTTCATAGATTGTTTTCTTATTATGTCCTAAGTATTTATGTAAAATTTGAGCAGAATTCTTCTAGTTTAAAAGTTATTTAATTTTTTGTTTGTTAATTTTTATGTAAAATTGCATTTTGTAATACTTATTTGCAAATTTGATGAAAAAATAGCATTACGAATTAAATTACATTTTTTATATATATTAATAAAACTCTAATAAACATTTGTGCAAAATTTATTTGGACCCACTTGTTTAAAAGTTATTTAACTAAAACTATATCAAAATATAATCATTTGCGTTGCATAAGTAATTATAACCAAACTATTTTAACTGTTTTATTTTTTGTAGATGTTTCAGGGCGTATTCACAATTAAAATGTTTTAGCTGATAGCAACTTTTAAACCTATTCTATAATGTGCTTTTTGTTTCCTGTTCCTTGCTTTTTACCTCTTGCTCTTTCCCTCTTTGCAACAGTTTTATTGGCAATTGTATTTCTTGCTACGTGTTTCCTGTTTCTCTTCCAAAGTTCGTTAACTTTTATCTCGAGCAACATAAAACAAAGAAACAAAAGGACAAGATATAAAAATAGCAAAAATCAAGAAACAGAAAACAAAAAGCACATTGTAGAATAACCATAATAGTTGATTTTTTGACTGATAGCCAGAAACATCTTTAAGCTCGAGTCACGTTTGCTCCTTCTTCTTAATTTCATTTTTCTTTAAATCTAGTACTACTCGTAATTTCTACTTCAGGCACTGTATCGGGACGGCATGAGAGTTGGGAATTTGACAGTGGTGCCCGTGATTTGTCGCCGGAACCCCATAGTCTTCAGAAGCTAGTGGAGGCGGCCGCTGGTGGGACCGGAAATATGCTGGACCTCGCGAATAAGGTAGGTAAACCGCAACAATCTATCTTAACAAAACGATTGTCGATATCTTTTGTACATCGACGAGAAATTCTCTCTCGGCATTAGATTTGTTCCGCATTTCGTGCGCGAATTGCTTTCGCGTGATCGCTTGGTGAACGTCTGTCTTACCGTTATCTCATGATGATGTAACCTGCCATATCTATCATGTTCCCGTACATGCATGTCGAAAAGGAAAAGCCTGTGAACCGCACATTTTCCAAATTTTAATGTGAGGTCTCTCTAGGCTGTGTAAATGTAATATTCCCTAAATTTTAATGCTCTCTACGCAATTATGTAGTTTAACTAAAAACTCTCTAATAACAGTCTGAATATGACAAATTTTTTTATTGATCCGCCATGTTTTAACAATTCCAGAGAGAGAGAAAGAGAGAGAGAAAGAAATAGATAAGAAAAAGAGAATAGAATGAGAAAGAGAAAGAAATAGTAAATGTCAGAGAGAATCAAGGGAGATCGGATAGCATTCTCTTCTCTGATTGGTTCCGTCATTTATTCGCTCACTTCCGCAAATGTGTACATGTACGTACATACACACAATACTAGAGCGGTACAATACTAGTATGTGCAGCATCATATGATCCATCATGCTTCTATCATATCTCCTACTCACTCTAACAAATGGCGGACGAATGGCGGCTTCCGGCTGAATCCGCTCCATTCTTTGATTCTCTCTGATAAATATATGTCCTTCTCTTTCGTTGATTTTTGTTAAAATTATTCTGCAAAATTATATACAAATTATTAGAGAGTCTCTAAATTTAACTACAATATATGTATATATAGATTTAATGCTGATAGTGAATTTTGAAATACAGACATAAGTACCATCTGCATAAAAATCAATTTGTATTTTGCAAATGAAGGTCCTAATGAAAAAGAATGTTTGTTGAAGTATTTAAAAATTTAGCTAATTACAGATCTAAATATAATTTTGTTAAACCCTCAAAATAATTATATTGGCTCAAGTTGGTTGTTAGAATGTCAAAACTTTTTGCCAAAATATTTAGTTTAATTTTATTTGATTACATACATGGAAAGTACGATTTTGCTAAAATATCTAAAGCTATATACAGATTGGAAATAATTTTATTAGATTCAAAACAATTGTGTGTAGAACGCTTAAGTATGGTCTGATGATCCATTTTTTTGAACTTTATAATATAATGTATAATAATTATTTTGATAATCCAAATAAAATTACTTTTAAATCTGTATGTAGCTAAATTTTTAGATACTTTAAAACCATTCTTTTCGTGTAAAGAAAGAAGAAAAAAATCACAAAAAAATATCTTCTTTTTGTGATTTCTTACTTGAAATGTTCGAAGTAAAATAAATTGCTTTGTAAACTATCGACTGACGGAGCTTTGGAATACTTGTGCTTGTTAATGCAACATTCGCGCTGATGGAAAGTCAACGAGACGCGCAATTATCCAAGGGAAATTGTCTTTGCATGCCGATAATCCTCGGTTTTCCTTGGCGAGAGCACTCGTTCGCTTAACTCCTTCATCTCTCGCCCACGGCTCTCTATTATTTCCCTCTTCGTATCACGAGTTCGCGCCTGGGAATTTCTTTGTCAGCCGCAATTAACCACGATACCACCACTGAGATGCGGTATGCCCATGCCGTAGTGGAAGATGGCAAGACGTGCAATTTCTGCATTCTCTCTGCTTTTCTCCGTCCGCTCGTCGATCGCGCTCACCACTCTCGGTATCGAATTATGAGACGTAGATTAACACTGTCAACATTTTATCGTTTGCACAGGATCCTTCTTAATTATTGTAAAATATACTCAGTTGAATTTAAGGGGAAATTTTGGCTTAGAAAATGATTTTCACAAGGTAAATTTCATGGTTTTTTGAAAAGAAAATAGAAATATAGAAATATGTATTTTTGGATACATATTTATTTATTCGTATTTAAATTATATGTAAGTATTTTTGGAAGTCTCTAAGTTCAATATTTTTGAAATTATAAATTATACACATATTCTGTCTTAAAAAGATGATTCATGATGATGAACATAATTCAAAGATTTATATTCGTGTAAAATAAATGAAGCGATTGTAAAATAAATTAACAAAATTTTTTTATCAGCATAAATGTTACTATTATCCATTCTAGAATAAAACTTTTATTCTGTTAGTATAACTAGTGTAAAATTTTGATTGTATTAAAATTTCACAAAGTGACGACATTGTAAACATAATTGTAAAGTGTTGCTCTTTTTCTCAATAAAAATAAATAAATATTAAAGACTTGATTGTAGTACGATAGCAAAATTCATTAAAAATTTTCTTGGCTCATTTAAAATGGATAGAAGTTTTCCAATCATGTTCATCTTTTTAAAATAGAATGTGAAAAGCGGTTTACATGAACTCCGAGAATATTGAGCTTAGAAACTTTCAAAAATTTATATTTTAAGTTAAGCCGAAAGTTTGGATACAATTTTTTAAAAGTTTAAAAGTTTGGAAACACTTTTTGACATTTTTGGAATTATTTAAATATCTATAACAATGTATTTATTACAATAAATCCAGTATAATAATATTTTAGAGCTAATAACAATTGTTGGATCCGAAAAATGATTACTAAAAAATGCATTGTCAAATATATAAATAGAACTTGAAATATTTGAATAAAAGTGATCCTGTCGATTATTAAAAAGTGTTTCCAAAATTTTAGCCTGGAGTAAAAATGAATTTAAAAATAAGTACCTAAAATTTTACATTTTTATGTTAAATAGCTTTCCCGTACATAAAATTTAACATTGTAAAACTTTCTAAATCCCCTCTAAAAGACTTTAAAAGAGTTATATTGGTGGATATAGTTAAAAATTATATAACAATCTTGAAAAAAAAGAAGAATTATCTTGTTAAATGTAGATATATTTTTACGTTAAAATTCACGCCATGGATTTAATGCGTAACATCTTAAAACTTCGTTCTCGCTCAAATCGCTTCGACAACGAAATTTCCATCTCTCGAGGCGTTTCGGTTTCGCGGGTGATTCCGTTCGCAATCACCTCCCCGCTCGTTTTAAGAGTCACGACAGCTGCAAAGGGAAAAGAGAAATAAAAGTACCGACCAAATTCCGAGGTTATCGCGATTTCTCGCGAGAGTCTGCACTCCCGTGTTTCGAGGAACGAGAACACAAGGAGAACAGAAGGAGGATGATTTCGAGGAAGGAAAAAAAGAAGTGTGCGCCGTTTACTGCCTATAAATAACCGTTATTACGCTCTGCATTACGGCATCGAAAAAAAAAAAGTGGGAAGGCCGCAGAAGAGAATTTTGACCGCTCGAGGAGGAGCGTCGCGCCCCACGCGGAAGAATTTACTAAGAAGATATAAAAAGCACCGATATACATATAAAATAATATCTTTTCTTTTATTACGGACATAGCTTCTTTTAAGCATAAAATATTTCTCAATGCTCGATGTATAATGCGCGTATTTACGTTTTAAGAGAAACGCCAAGAACTAACTCATCCCCCTTGGATATTTTTCCTTCCTCTTAACACCCTGCGAATGTGCAGAAGAGAAGCTTTCACGCATTCGCGTTACGATATCGACGCCGACGCCGACGCCGACGTCCGTTTTCCGGGGAAAGGCGTAAATACGCCGCGTCTTAGGCCACCCCGCTCGCTCGTACGAAGAAGCTCGTTGCTCATGGAGACGCTATTCTACGTGAAACACGAATTTCCATAGAAATGGAAACGGAGAAGTCGCGGAGCGCGGGAGTCGTCAGGGCAAACATAACAAGCGATGTTAATTCCCGTTGTTACTCCGGCATAGGAATTACTAGAACTGCGCTGCAGCGAGATGATGTTAACGCGTTATCGAGATATATATCCATTGCGTGCAACATCAATTTGTGTATATCCATACCGGCATAACTATAGAGAAATTGATGCCATATTTCACGAGAGGAACGTAAGTGTTTAAAATTGAATTCAAAGAAAAAAAACGAACGCTAATGAATAATCTGTTTTAACTCGGCATTACCTGCTATGGCGTGATAAATCCAAAATAACATAAATCAGTAAATCATAGTCGATTTTTATATTTAAAACCACTAGTTGTGGCTCATTCTTTAAAAAAAAAATTCATATTTTTATCCAGAACAAAATCAAATAAAATATTTAGTCATGATTGATCATAAAGATTACATTATGAACGATTTTATTCCATTTTATTCCATTTTATCGTTTTATGTTTTAATTTGTATTAAATGAAATAATGACAATTATCCACAATTAAATCCCATACTAATTATAAATCAATTCGCTAAATGCTTTATCTTTTTTGACGGCATTACTATGTCCCATAAGAATAATAAAATTGATTTGCGCATGCATATCAAAATATATATAACGAAATTATAATTAAATTTCACATCTAGTTATAGGATCTAATTGTGGATCACAATTAGATCCTATAACTAGATGTGATTTTAACACATTCAAGTTCATTTAAAATTAGTGATAGTTAAAAATCAATGATAATTTAAAAAAAGTAATGAAAATTAAACGTTTAGCAATAAAAACAAATTATGAATAGTAACACTTTTTGCATATATAGCACATATATACTATTTTATATTCTGTTTTATATTTCTGTTTATACTTAAAACAAATAAATCTTTCGGGATGGTATTATTTGTCAAATTTGACAAGTTTTTAAACATTTTTGTAATAAATGTACATAAAAGAGTCGTTATAACATGATTGAACAACACATTTAATCTCAACTGAGCATAATGTTGATTTTTTTCATGAAATTTAATGCTATTTATTATTTGCTATAAGCCATAAGACAATTTTTTATGATATTACACTTTGAATAAATTTGTAAAGTTACATATATTAGTAATCGCACATTTAATTAACGATATCAATAAAATGTGTGTATCGCTAATAAATTCAATTCAATTGAAAAAGATAAAACAAATGCTAAAGAATCTTCTGATATGTATCATTTAATGGCAAATACTCTAATTATTTAAATATGAAAAAGTAATCCGGAATTAGTACTTAATTCACATCTAGTGCTTTTATTTTAAGACCATTTTATTATTAAATATAAGATATTAATAATTATAAACTAATCACAGAAGCGTATTAATCTTAAGATATTTAATATCTTGATAATCTTAAAATAAAAACGGACTATAAATACCAGCTAGCCATTATTTTTACTCTGTGTCTATTATTGTAATTCACAATTGCTTCAATAAATACAATTATCTACCAAAAGAGATAACCGACTAGAGGAAGGTGAGATAAAACAGATCTTTTAAGCGAAAATGGCTATATTTTTTTTAAGAAAAGGACTTGCCTTAAATCTACTCTACAATTGCATAGTTGTAAATAGTTATAAGAATTGATCAATCACAGTCAAACATTTTTTTCGTATTCAGCTGTGATTGAATTTTTACAACTACAACTATTTACAATTACACTTACGCGATTGTAAAATAGACTCTAAGTGGAACGTTGTTTTCTTGTTTGACTATAGGTGTGTGTCACTCAAGGAAAGGATAAATATGAATAACGACATTACTTATGATGAAGACCCTTTTACTCTTTCTGTTACAATATTATACAACTCGTGGAAACTCATGCAGAGGTACGCACACTGTTGAATAAACAAATCATATCAGCTTGCACATCGGACGATGATCAGACGGACAATGATCGCCGCAGGATCGCGCAGGACCGACAGTTCTTACCGTCCACTTAAAGGCCTAAGCACAAAGATGACCGTAACAGAGTCGTAGATCGTAGAGTCGAAGTCATAGTTATAGGTTGATCAAAACACTGTGCGTTATATGTGATCTACAATAGGCAGCAGCAGTAATGGATTAAGGAATAGGTGTAGAAATCAATCAATTATAGCTGAAAGTGAGGAAAATAATCAATTATGATTGATTGATTTCTACGCCTACTCCTTAATCCACTGCTGTTACTGTTTATTATAAACCACGTATTAACATACGACTTCGACTCGGTTATGACCATCTTTATGCTGAAGCCCTTTTAAGCCTGATCTCTACATAGCATGTAGAACAAAGGTCGCAGAACTAAAAACTAACTTAACGTATTTTAATTATAATAAGTTGTAAGAAACAGAACGCAGGACATAGGATGAACTTCAACTTTCGCATCCTGCGTCTTGCGTCCTATGTATTATCGTCTGCAATCTATAAAGCCCGATCTACATAAGACGCAGAACGTGGGTCGCAGGTCGCAAGACTAGAAACTAATCAAACATATTTTAATTACAATAGATTGCAGAACGCAGAACGCAGGACATAGGAAGTTAGATGAACTTCAACTTTCGCATCCTGCGCATTGCGGTCTGCGACATTATTACAATTTCAAATACGTTACACTTGCGACCTACGTTTTGCGTTTATAGTAGATTGAGCTTTATAATTTAAAATACTTATAGCATTTATATTGTTTATATATTGATAATTTTGCAGCTATATAACGTATGATATCCAGAAATGTAATTAATATTTCCTAATTGTAACAAACCGCCTATAAATGGAAAGAAGAAAGCGAGACGGCGTCGCACAGTCGATGGACAAATTGTTATCAGAGCGTGTAAAGAAGGATGCGCCTCGAAGCAGCTCCATAAAAAAATGAAGCTCGATCGGTGATAGGCTGCGACGAGATAATAAAGGCTGCAATAAGATTCCGTAATTTTTTCCCGGAACAAATGACTCGTACGAGCGATCCGAGCACGTGATAACTCGGTCGGGGTTGCCTCACGGCTTCGTCTCGTATAAGACGAAGAAATATCCTGACTGGGACGATGTTTTTCTAGGGCGACCGATCGTTATTTTCCATCGCGACGCCCACATCCTTTTTCCCGAGGATATTTACTTCCGCCTTCTCGTCGTTGGGAGGCCCCGAGAATTCCATACCTCTTCGTCGTCTTCCCTATGAATTCTCGTGATACGCTCACGTGACGCAATAAACGGTATGTCGCGGTGATGATACCGTAAGGCGCGATGAAATTGCACCGACAGATGCGCGAGACTGAGAAAAAAATATGTCCAGATCTCGGAAAAATTCATTGAGTAACCAGAGACACGTGTTTCATATTAAATTAATCTTCTAATACAGAGTCTCGAAGTCAGATCTCACGTCTTTGTCTGTTTTATAGAATATATCTTGTATACTTATTACAACATTTGTTTATTATTTTGAAACTAGGGCAAAAGTTTTTTTTACACAAAATAGTAAAGATAGCGACCAAAAATGAATAAATGTTACGAAATAATAAATTAATAAATTTATTTATTCTCTGGGGGATTAGAAAAATAACAAAGCGAATTATTTATGACTATTTTTTACCTTATTGTTTCTTTTGCTTTTGATGAGCTGAGTTCAGCTATCAAAAACAATATTTTTCTTATATAAATTCTTTATAATACTCAATTATTTATTTTTTCATCTCTAAATAAACAGAGGAAGAAGTTCTTGTTATTATTTACTTTTTCTCTACTCATTTTATACATAAATTAAATGAAAAATAAATAAAACAGACTATCAGGACAGATTTAATCCCATCTTTTTAGATCCCATCTTTTTAGAAAATTACCGTTGTTAGAAGGTTAACAAGATTCGAGAAAAAGGAGGAAAGGGAAAAAGAAAGGGGAAGGAGAGAGGAGAAAGAGGGAACAACTTTTGCAATCTTCCATTTTTTACTTATTAATCATACTTTATCCCAATAAGGACCACGGCACACACAAAAAAAATTTAAGCAGTAAAACGTAAGCCAACGTATTGATTTCCTTACTAAATAAGAGCCATGGCTTTGATACTAAGCGCTTATTGGACTACAGACAAGGATAGTGGCCAAAAATGAATAAATGTTACGAAATAATAAATTAATAAATCTATTTATTCTCTGAGGGATTAGAAAAATAACAAAGATTTATAACTACACGGAAAAAAAACACAGCTGAAAACTTCACTGATTCAGCAAATCTACAGTCGTAATATACAGACACTCAATTTTCTATGTTAAAATAGCAAAGTTGACAGCTGAATAACATTAGCGATTTATTAAACCATCAAATCTTCTTAATTCGTCGATGTTGAATTCGCGTAGTAAATTATAGGTTTGCCGTACCATCCAATTAATTTTTTTTTCCGTGTACTTTTTACCTTATTCTTTCTTTTTTGCTGAGTTCAGCTATTAAAAGCAATCTTTCTTATATCATTTTATAATACTTAATTATTTTTTTTTTTCATCTGTAAGAGGAAGAAGTTTCTAGGTCGAAATAGCCAACAGGAAGGTTGTCGACATTTCGGCTCAGATAAAAGGAATGCACTACTTTGATATATCTAGAACTTTAACTATATATGGCGCATCTAATTATGCGTATTGTAACTTTTACGGTACGTATGAGAATGCATGAGGATGAACGCCTCCAACTGAACTGTGAAAATAATTCACGGTAACGCGGCCGCGAATTGCGCTCAGAAAGCCCACGCTCTTAATTATGCGAAGCGTCTTGCTTTCCATTCGAGCGGTGTTTCGGATAACACGCTCCGTTTGGTGTGTCGACACTCATAATCGCATAGCTCGTACAAGTGCGAACAAACCGGGAATTATCTATGTATATAGTTCGGGAGATAAAATCATTCCCCGGCGGCGGTTTCCCGTTTCCTACGGAACGCGAATAATAATTCGCGAATGGCGTGCCGGCGACGCAGCCACCGCACCAGCTGGGAAACCCTCGGCGGAAAAAGTCACCGCTTTTCATCGTCATCCAACCTTTGGATCCTCTTTCATCTTCCTCCCGCGGGAAGCCACGTCGCGTTAATCGAGAAATTAGCGGTGTTAATTAAGACGCCGCACCCAGACCGTCCCGCCCTCGTAATTACACTAATACAATCGCTCTCCTGCGGTCTCCTCCCCTCTTTTTTTTCCCTCTCCCCCACATTTTTACACTTTGAGCTTCTCGTTCTCGGCGCCGAGAGACAGAATCGCGGCGGTGTTCATTTCCGCGTTATTCTCGCAGAGACGTCATCTTTGCGATTTTTGCTATTTATCGCCGAGAAAACTGATGACTTATTGCTGCAGCGTGATTAATGGTTTGTCGCGAGCGTGTGAACCGTAATTCCTATACAGTATTACGGCCGCAAGAACGGAACGCGCGTACATTTGATGCCGCAACGGGACGTTTTTCCGCGCGCGGGATGATGTACGTTTTAACGAGTTAAGCACGAGAGAAAACCCGAAGGGTAGGCGGATCGCCATCTGCGGCGATCCTAATAATTTCGCTTAAGTGTCGCTATTCGGTTAACAACCGCTACAGCAATTTTCTCTCGCGACTTGCGCGCAGTGCGTTAATAATCACGTATCTCTCCTCCCGTGTGATTATGTCAGCTGCGGGTTTTCTTCTTATCGTCTCACCTTAAAGGGCATCCGTTCTTAGGACCTAATGGATTCGTTTTATCTTAATCGTTCTATCCCTGATCCTCGTCGGGCAAACAAAGCACGCGCTGTCTGTGTCTCTCGAAGCAACGCGCGATCGATGTTCATTCGCAAGCAGAACATTCGTAACGTTTCCTAACGAAAAACGATGCAATGGGAAAGACAGTAAAAAAACTTGAATAATTAATTGACGAATAGACAAAAAGAATATACTGAGAAGAAAATGGATGCAATTATCATAACTTGTAATTATTTTTGATGCCAGCTATAGCGTTTTTTTTTTTGATAGATATAAATATAATTATTACTTGAATATTATAACAGTAATAATAATTATAAAAATAGAATTCCTAACCATTATTTTACTAACGTAATTATATTATAGTCACAAATATCACACTTTTCTCTTAGTGCAGTTTTACTAAAGTATGTAAAAATTTATTTAGAGATCTGAAATGGTTACGTTGAAACATCGAAATAATTATGTAGCTCAAGTAGGACGATACTGCAAAAAGAGTTTAACATTCTGACAATTAGCTTGAGTGTGTAACATAATTATTTTGTTGGTAATTATTTTCAGATCTGTATCTAGATAAAATTTTTACATTTCAACAAATACTTATATTTCAACGATACTTCAACAAAACCATACTTTTCGTGTGTCGTGTTCAATCGATACATGTATGTAAAATAAAAATGTTTCAAGTCAAATATTTTTCTGAATTATTCTGGTACATTTTACAGCAGCAGCATTACTGGTATCTCATTTGTGTATTTACACATTTTTAAATGTAATTCTATGGTAGACAATGAATTTTGAATTAAATTAAAAGTGCACATAATTGTATAGAAAATTAAGCATCGATTTGTGAAAAGTCGCTTTTGTTCATCATAAAATATTCTTGATTAGGTATTTTCGCACGAAGTTAACAGATCTAACAATAAGTGTTTTAAGTCTCAAGCCATAAGAAACTGATCCAATTATAACCGAATGCGAGAAGAATAATCGATTGTGATTCATCCATTTCTTATGGCTAAAGGCTTAAAAAAAATCTATTGTAGATCCAGGTTAATGCGTTAACGGACAGGTCGGTACACTGAGAGAAATGATTTTGTTATAGGAAACAAATCAAGGGAAAGCAAATGTAATGTTAAAAAAACGATCGATTTGTTTATGATTGCAAATTAATTCGTCAATGTAACAAATAATATCGCTAGCAAATAAGAGACTCATATACACGTATATATGAGTATATAGCACAGAAGATTGAAGCAATATTGCTGCAATGTTGCAATATTACAGATTGCAATGTAATATTACAGAGGTATTACAGAATGTAAATTAACAATATGCCTGCAAAATATCAGTAATAGGCTTGTAATATTTCACAAACATTGCAAAACTGTAATTCTTTAATTGTTACAATAATAATAATAAAAATATAAGCTTTTTACAATATTTATGTAGTACAGTGTTTTACTTTAACAGCCGTTTTTATGATATAATAATTAATATAATTCATTTTATATTTAAATAAAAAATTTATTGATCTATTTTTTGACGGTCATTTCATTAGCTAAATTTTATATTTATTTTAAATATGAAATCAAAAGATTGTATAATATCGAGTTTGGATACAATGCATCATTATTGAATAAGACGATAAGCTAAAAATTAAACTGCTGAAAACGATTTATCGAAGTATTAATTATATGATCGATGATGTATTTATGCCTGATGTGAACGCAAGAATAAACCAACGTCCAAACTTTATTGATAAAATTTCATTTTTTAATTGATTTCGATTGACTCGGTGATTTCAAATTAAAAAGAATCACTGCGAACTTAATCCATGATTAACTTACCAAGCGACTGTATTATTATATTAATATTTGTAGTTTGTTCGGGACACATATATACATGTTCTATTTTTACGAATAAATTTATCCTTCAGAATTAATACTATATTTATTGGAATATTTTATGGTTTTATCATAAAAAATTGCTTTTGGAAAGCACATATCACTGGAAATGCGATTTATAGAAAAATTAAAGTTAGTGAGATATATGTATAGAAATAATTTTTATTTTAGAGTAAAAAAATTCGTAAAAAATTTCCAAATACATTACATTGCAATATTGCTGGAATATATTTTGTTGCAATATAACAAAAAGCGGACATCTTGTAACATTGTTGGAATTGCAATAATGATTCAGCAAATAATGATTTCGCAACCATCAATATTGCAATATTGCAATGTTTCAGTGAAATCATTCTACAATATTTCTGCAATCTTTCTATACTGTATGGGATATATATATAAAAGTCATAGACGGTTACAAGGTCAAATGGTAAGAAATTGATATTCTAGTCAAATATTCTTCCTATATATTTGACTGTGCTTAGTCAGTTTCCTACGACTTAAGACTCTACGATCATCTACGAATTCTATGTAAATGAGCCTAAAGTCTATCTAAAAGATAGATTAGTTTGCTTATATTACTAATAATTGGTTGATATAGCAGACTAGCAGCAATCACAATAACAAAATTTGTTGTCACATATTTACCGATCACCGTTAAAGGTTAAAGGTACTGTGGTGGCTTATTAAATTAACAAAATCCTTTCTCTCAGTATAGGCTTTATCTTCCCTCTTCGCGAAACTTGTGGCGACTGTATTACCGTGCCACCCGCGACGAGCACGGTGGATATCGTGCACAGCGAGCGAACACGGGGATAGATAACTGCAGGCCGTGCGGAGCTTTCAGTGCAACGAGCCGGATCGGCAACGTTCGGTGGCAGTCGGTCGCCCTCGGCCGGCGCCTCCTCAAACACCTTCGGGGTGTAAGAGCGCCGAACACGGTGGTTCGGTCGTTCGGTAGTCCGTCGTCCGTCCGGTTCAGTCTGTCACCGAGCGTCTTGGTGTCTTGTTCGCTCGTTGTCGCGTCGCGTCGTGCCGATTTCCGCGATCTCTTGTCAGTTCGCTCGTCGATCTCGCCATCGAGTTCACCGCGCGAACAGGTGATCGTCGTCAACCGTGCGGTAAAAATAATCTTCGAATCGTCAATTCAGGGAGTACAGCAGAAGACAACCTCGTACGCGAGACCGATATCTCACGAGATTCACATGCGACCCGCGAGATCGGCATCTCGATTCGTACTTAGCGCGACTTAAGATCCAAATACGCGCGATTTATGCGCAAGATCGGTGGACGATTCCCAGTCTTTGTATCGCTGGAAGCGTTAGGACGAGATTCTGGGCCACGAGAAACATAGTAGCGTAGTTATGTTACGAGGAGCTGACCTCGTAAGAACAATCGATGCAAAAGCAATTACGGCGCGAATCGGTACCGCAGCGTAGCGACCCCCATTCCTCCCTTATTTTATAGATATGTACGATACAGACCAAACACGATCTCTCCCCGTCGATTCGTTTCTTCCATCGAAACGCTCTTGTCACCGTACCTCCATAAAGCTACCATCTTTTCTTATTGCAGATCTCCAATGTCTCTTGTCTGCTCTTCTCGCGAGATATTGTAGGAAAATTAAGAAAGTCTTAGAATCATTTTTTAAGTATTCATACACGAATGAAATACAACAATTATGATAGCAGTGGAACTGTCGGTGTGTTAATGTACTACAGAAAGAACGATTTTGCTGAAGTATTTAAAAATTTAGCAGAATACAGATCCGAAAATAATTTTATTAAGTAAAATAATTATGTAGAGATTGTCAAAACTTTTTGTAATATTGCACGTTATTATGCTTGAATTTCCTGTATAATTATTTTAATAATTCAACAAAATTATTTTTAGATCTGAATCTATCTAAATATTTTAATTTATATACTTTATTACTTTTATGTGGATCACTCAGTAAACTTGTTTTTTCTGTGTAGAAGTGAAACATAAAGATTTCACATTGAGAGAAATATTTGTACGTATATATTCATTTTGCTGATATGTAACAAACAAAAATTTTCTTACTGTTTCATTAAAAAATTGTGTTATCCTAAAAAAAAAATTTAGTTATTCTAACCAAAATTTTAGAATAAACTTTGATTACAAAAATTTTATTATTCCAACGAATACAATTTTTTGATGAAAAAGAAAGTTTTTAGTTTATCGCATATCGACAATATGAATGATTATGCGTATCAAATATTTCCGTCAGTGCTTCTCAGTTGACTATTAATTTTTTTCCCCGACTCTTCACTTGTTAATATCAGAAGTGAGAGGTTGCACCTACCAGTTATCAAAGAAGATAAAGTCGCTATGTCCGTACCACGTTTACATACCATAAATAAATCTTGAAGAACTTCGGTCAGTTCTAATTATTCTCGATTCCTATTCCATCTCAAATCAAATTTTACAATATTTCAAGATAGATTCCTTTCACCATTCCACTTGCCAAGAAATTAATTCAAAAGGAAGGTTACAAGAAGTACGGAAGTGCGTCGGGAACTTTTACGATGACCATAATCCCATGATGTAATCGTAACCCTATCGATGCCCCATTATCGCGTTCGGTAGGACGAGGTAGATTTATGAGCAGCCGGATCGAGGCGGGTGATGCCTTGCGCCAGAGTTGAACAGTCACGTGTAGTCAAGTTTGCCCGTTTAATTAGGTGATAGGAAATCACGATTAATGGCACTAGCGGCTAATGAAACGCAGTTGTTACTCGGCGAGCGCCAGTTCGCATTCGGGCGACGATTTGCGTTAAGTAATTACTTGCGCCGCACCGACCGTTCTATCCATTGGACTCCACTATCGTGACTTTGGGTAATTGATGTAAGAATTAACCTGAGACTATTTTCGATGATTATATCAAGCGCGGTACCTTCGGGAGGGACTGTTACCTGAACAGATAGCATGACGAAAGCGTAAAAGGGCGGCTCGTGCGAGCGTCGCGCTATTTTAAACCTGTAACGATGCTTGTAATATATCTCTTGCGTGCGTAAACTTTGGCGTGTGACGTGAGCTCGGTATGTTCCGTTTGAACGTTGTTCTTTTTTACGAGGCACGCGATGTGTTAAACCTGTATCAGACTATACGTATTGGAGATTAAGGATTGCAAATTGAAAAATTAGAATTGGATCAATCAGATAATTTTAATTTTAGTCCATTTTCTGTTTTAAATGATTCAATTTTAATTTCCGATTTGCAGTCCTCAATCTATAATGCGTAGTGTGACACGGGCTTAAGTACCTATTAGATCAAATATTCGAGATTAAGGATTACGAATTGAGAATTAGAACTTATGAATAATTAGATAATTTTAATTTTAATGTGTGTTTCATTCTAATTGGTTGAATTTAATCTTCATTTCGTAATACTTAATCTCTAATATGTAATGTGACACGGGCTTTAGAATAAGATGGAACAATTTCGAACATGATATATTTCTGAACGAAATAAAATTTGAATCCAATTTTCGATGTCGAAGTTTGGTAACATTCTTATTGTGTGGAGGATACTGAAGGATATCAAACAGGAAAAAAACTTGACCTTTGAAAATTGGATTCAAATCTTATTTCGTTCAGAATTGTACCATTTTACCCCAAGTCCGTATCAGAAATTGGAGGTTGAGGATTACGAATTGAAGATGGGAATTAGAATTTGATCAATCAGATGATTTCAATTTTAATTTATTTCGTTCTAATTAGTTAAATCCTGATCTCCAATTCTCAACCTTCAATCTCTAATGCACAGCATTAAACACTGGCTTTAAAGATACTGAAAATACGAGCGCTTCTATTTTTTTAAATCACTATTACATTTTTGTATTATACCTTTTGTGAAAAGGATGGAATTTTTAAGTTCTTTGACTTTTCACTACTTTTACTTTTTCACTAATGAAATATTTGATTTTTTATTACATTTTTATTTTCATAATAATTTATTCATTTAATCCTCTTTTAATGAATAAGAAATCTTGGTACTTCTTGTTTTAAAGCCCGTCCCTCCGCACCATAATTGAGATCAGCTCATGGCGACAAAAGGAAAAAAAAAAGAAAAACAGCCATCGCGGTTCACCTCGGGAATAAGCTTGTCTCTCTGATACATCGCTCGCGACTCTCGCGTTCGCTTTTCCACGTCGCGCGCGTTTTCCTCTTTCGAACGGGAGCTTCAGCTGGCGCGCCGCCAAAGAGCTTGAGAGTCGGACTCGCGAGAGCCCGACGGGGATGAGGAACAATTCGATTCATTTAACTTCCATTAAATCCGCGCAAATACACGCCGTCGTCGGTCGGTCGGCGCCGTCCAATCCGTGCACTTAGAATAGGACCTCGGATATTAGGATATTCGAGAGAAAGGCGATCGACCGGCCTACTGTGCGTCGCTAAAAACCCCCGAAACTCTTTTCCTTCCTTCCTTCCTTCCTTTCTTCCTCCCTCTCCGTTCTCGTCATTATTCCGGCATCGATCAGCACTCAGGACGTGCCATCCGTCTCCTGAACGCGCCGACCAATTTCAGGCGTATTGCCACCTATTGCGCGACTGAGATGCTCGTCGGATTTTAATAGCCCAATGTCTGGCAATCGGAAATCCGAAGCAGCGCGCTGTAATAAACGAGACGTCTATTAATATTAAATATTGTTGTACTATGTATTATTGCTCCGTTATCAAACGATACGTCTGATAATCGTCATCGTAACGACTTTCTTGGGAGAGATATCCCGGGAAAGGTATCGCGGTCGCGATAAAACGCAATTCAACGTACGTGCATGCGCATCAGCTGCACCAGATCGTTAGATAAGGGCTCTTGTTTTTACCGCACGTTGCCGAGCAATGTGTGTACGGTGACACATTTACGCCCGCGATGAGCGCTCCATCGCGATAGACCTGCCTCTTACGCGATATAATGGCTCGATCCTACGGTTACGCATCGCCGATTCCCGGGTATCCAATCACCCTAATAAATTACGTTGTAAACTCACGTATCGCTATTCGCTACGTACGCCAATGACGCTCCGGAGCTGGAATTCCACCGGCGGAAATCGATGAGGAAGAATTGTTGTAACTGATTACAGTTCCTAACTCGAAGAGAGTTATATTTCATAAATATATACACACAAGTAGATAGACAAAACTACGTGGACACCTGAAAAATATATCAGCTATTTGTTTTATTAATAAGAAATTGACCTATTTGTTTTTAATGTGATTCTATCCTTGCTAGAATAAAATAATGGATGTAAAATATTATTACGAGGCTCTAAAGAAATAAATCGTATAATAAAAGAAGCCAATAGAAGCCGACACTATGTTAAAATAGAATAATGCATGTTTGAATAATGTAGCAATTATTACAATATTATATCTCTCTAAATCTGAATCATTGATATCAGTGCCAAGAATGTCATTGGTAATCAGTGAATAAAATGTGAAATCCCTGTCTAATCTTTGTTATATTATCTAACTAATCTTGTTTTAGTGCATAAATTCAATGAATATGATATTGGATAAGATTGGAATTAACATTCAAATATCAGTATTTTTAATTATATACAGTAGTTTTAACTATAATGCTCAAACATTCTTCCTTTTTTAGTTGAACTTCACTGATTATCCAGTGTCAAGTATGCCACTGAATAATTAGTGACTATCCACTGATTCAGATTTAGAGAGATTATATCATTTTTAACAGAACATCTTATAATTGTTTAAAAGATAGAGGAGGAAATGTATTTCTCACTCCGTTTTTTACAAATAATTCAATATACAAAACAGGCGTTGGCCAGAAAAGATCTTAAAATTTTGGAGAACAGAGGGCAATATTGGAAAATAGAATAAATAAGATGCTCTACTAAAAGAATAATACAACATTTTATTGGAAACTATTTAAGCATTGTATGATTATTCCAAAAAGGATAGAAAAGCAAATGATAGGCCAATCTCTTATTAAGAATAAAATAGTGTATTCGCCAGGTGATTATATTATTTTGTCTATTCCCTATATACAACATATACAGAACCCTTGAGACCTTCCCTTGTATTTTCCTCGCGTTCCCGACCCTTTGATCAACGTAGAGCAATCGACTCTGTCCTTATTCGAAATAGTCTCGTTTGCAACCCTGTAAATTGCCTTCGTCGGGACATGTTCGTGACGCGTTTCGCGAATCCGTAATACCGTGTACCTTGACCTCGCGACACCCGACGCTCACGTGAACGTGATTGCGCCGTTAAATTGATCGCACGTGCCATTAATAATCGACCGTGAATGCGACTTTTGCCCTATACACTATCATAGATAGAATTTTTGGATTTCGACGCGACTCTTCGTTTCTTTTCTCGGGAAAATAAGATCAAAGCTGCTTTTAAAATTTGCCTGAAAAACCTGTGATCTTCAATTAAGTTCTCTTCAATCTAGCTTCTCCCCTCCCTTATGGAAAAATGCTATTGAATTCAAAAACTATTAGACACTCTTTAAACGGCTTCCGGCCAAATCAAATTTGAATAATGAAGAAGCCACAAAAGCCAATGCAGAATGATAATGCAATAAATATATTGATTTACTTTATAGTCAGGACTATACATATCTTTTTTAAGGTCTTGTCAGATATTTTAATATACGACACTTTGCGGTTTATCCATTTGTGTTTCTGACGATACATATATTTTTGAAAGCTTGTTAGCGATTTTAATATGTAATACGATATAATTTATCCATTGGTGTTTCTGTTCGACTCACAGAATTTAGGAATCCTGTGAGGGTCTGAGATGCTGGTGGAATTTCAAATTAATTATTAACAATAATTTTCAACGACGTTGTATTATAATAGAAAGATAATAGATATAAGAGAAAGAGAAAGAAGAATCTTTTGATGATGGACAGTTATGTTAAATATTTTGACAATTTTGTAAGTAGCGGTTAATATGTATGATTTGCGATACTGAGGATGACCAGATATATGGTTGAAACGTTTATCAAGATATATGTAAAGTAAATTAATATATTTATTGCACTGTCACTTTGCGTTGGCTTTTATGCTCCTTCATTGTTCAAAAAACTATTAGGAATGGTGTACAAAAGTATACTTGAATGGCTTTCCAATGATTTCCAATAGTTTTTTCGCGTGTTCGATAGTATTTTTTTTCGTAAGGACCTTCTTCCTAATAAATATTTTCATTTTTTTTTCCATACTTCTGATTAGATTCATACTCTCTAAATCTGAAATAGTGGATAGTCACTAATTACTTACCAGCATACTTTGCATTGATAATCAGTGAAATTCAACTAAAAAGAGGAAGAATGTTGGAACATTATATAACTAAAATATTTGTACGTTAATTTCAATCTTCTAATATCATATTCATTGAATTTACACTAAAACAAGGTTAGTTAGAGCAAACAATAAAGATTAACTAGATTAGGGATCTCACATTTCATTCACTGATTACCAGTGGCATACTGATATCAGTGATTATCCACTGATTCAGATTTAGAGAGTAAATATGAATGCTAATGAAATACTACTATTAATAGTTTTGTTGGTGACAAATAGGTGAAATAAGTATGTTAAACATGTCATTAATTTATCTTATTAAGAAGGCAGCAACTTCACGTTAACGACAGTTGCTATCTATCATTCCGATGATTTACAAACTCACACTACAGAACGCTTGTTTAAATAACCCAATTTCTCTATGTTTTTAAATCTGTGACGCTTTGGCGTCCTAAGATTCCAGTCCCAAAAGTCCATAGATAAACGCGCTACTAAAAATAAAATTGAACGTCGCCAGACGGTGATTTCAGGGATCAGTAACGAGTTTAACAAACTAGTTTCCGTGCAAGGTGCCATCCCTTCCGCGTTCCCGTCCTTGAGAGAGAGATAGATATAGGAGAGGAAAAGAGAGAGAATTCTCTCTTCGTGCTCTTCTTCATCTTCTTGTTTCTTTTGAAAAAAGAAGCTACAAAGGTGCGCTACGGGAGAGACGGAAATTGAGAGATCCAATGAAATCCAGGAGGAGAAAGGGGATCCTCCTTCTCCTTCTTAACTCTTTGATGGGCTTTTTGCAGTTCGTGCACTGTTTGGAAAAGAGGCCTCAGAACCACGTCGAGCGCCATGCAATTAAAGAAAGGCACTTGTTAAGTCTCGCTTAAGAAAGGACCACTTAAGCGATGCGATAAGCGTGCAGTGGTGTACGCTCGTATATTTAAATCGATTATACTTGTATAGCAATGGCTTTTATAGCAATGGCTTTATTTGCTTTACGCAAAAGGGAGAAAGGAGAAAGAAAGTCATATTCGCGTCGCTTTCGTTGAAATTCGAGCAATATATGTACTTAAATTCGGTAGACAGATCGCCCGTTAATTATGCTATTCGCGTTTATCTCGGATTTGCGCGAGCGACACATAGAAATTATTTTTGTGGTCCAGCCGTTCTCGAACGCGTACATCGTTCCTTAATTACTCACGCTTTTTGCGACATTAATTATTAATAAACGCGTGCCGGCCGAATGACGCGCGTTACTCGCCAGTACGGTGCTTAATTGCCGACAGCACCCGGCGATGCAGTCGTCACGTCGGGTCGTCGTCCCATGACGATTCGCACGCGCGGATTCATCCGCGTGCACGCACGCACATAACATATACGCCGTGCACTAATTATTCATGTAATACCCACCCGTCGCCGCCTCTTTGCATAACCCTTGCGACTAGCATTCGTGAATCGTGCGGTGATTATACGTGCGTCTTGCCTTTCCGTTAATCTCCGAGATGGTTTACGCGAGAGAAAAAAAATGCATAATTTAACTATAATTTATAGTAATTTTTTGTGCCAACTGTATTTTTTAAATATAATTATAAATACCTACAATTATATATTAATTACGATAAAAATATTAGATAAAAAAATAAACCGCTCGTATAAATTTCACAATAAAATATAGGGGCTTCTACCAGATCATTATTAGGTTGTATGTTCGAAACATATAAACATTTTATCTGGAAATATTGTTACCATTGTACTTATGACTAGACTGTCTTTTCTGATCACTTTGACTACCTTTTTTCGTTGGTAACCGAAGAATTGATTTGGAACTACTTTTATATACGTTTTAGAATTTGACAGTATAACATGGTTGAGTTAGTAACGCATATTGTAGATGAGTTGATCCGATTAATACTTTTGTATACCGTCACCGAAATTAATTTATAAGGTTTTAATATGTTCTTATAATTATTGTTAAGGGTTTTTATTTATTTTTAAACACAGCTGAAGAAGACTAAATACAGTCGAAATGATAGAAAAAGAATAATAAAGGATTAATGTTTACATAATTTAATGACCTGGTAGAAGTCCTCTATAATTATTGGATTGTCCGGAAAGTTCGTGCCGATTTTGAAGGAAAATTGAAACGCAGAAGATTTAATTTTAGTATACATTTATTAAATTTAAATCTTTTGCGGCACGAACTTTCCGGATAACCCAATATTATTACGAATTATATTATTATAACTACATTATTAATACTATTATTATTATTATTATTATTATTATTATTATTATTAT
>NW_017259322.1:1111103-1138865 GCF_001594045.1 Atta colombica
TTATAGAAATTTTCTACATTCTTTTTTTATAATTATTGTAATGTAAAATCACTTTCTCAATCATTGCTGATATTTAAAAAAGAATGGAATTATTGTAATTCTTTAATAATTTCTTAAAATTATGATACTTTTATAGTAGATTGTATTTAGTACATTATTACATTGTATAAGTTAAAACAATATGAATTTTAATATTTTATTGATATAAATAATTTTACATTAAAGAAATTTTACATAAAATAAAATTTGCTAATCCATAATTAGAATTTATATATAGATATTCTTGATCGAATTTTATTTTAAGACTGTCTTAAATAACGTCTTAAGATGTTAATACAGCTGACTGGTTATTTCATGACCTTTTAAGACAATTTTAAATATAACAATTGATTATAACACTGTTATATAATATAACAGTTATAAAACATTTTTAAATATCCTTCCAAAATTCGCAATTGATTCATTGAACGTAGAATTTTTCTTTAAAAACATAATATTTACTGCTTACATTGATATTAACAATCTTTTTAAATGTTTGCTCATTAAATTTTAACGAGTTAATGAAGGTGATTTTAATTTAATAAAATGACTTATAATCACAGAAATCATCTTATAAGTAATTAATATCGTCTTTAATTAATCATCTTATAAAAGTAATAACTATAAAGCTGAAATTTGTAGCCATAATTATTTTACCATGCAATTATTACAGATACACTTCTCTCAGTGACATCTCCTTTGAATCTGTGATGATTTCGGAATAAGAACCGATGCCTATGAATATATACAATGAATCATCAAAGATATATTTAATTTTTTATTCAGCCGAACTTCTATATCTTTCTTAATTTCGAGAAATAAATGTATGCGTCATTAAATTAAATCATCTTCTACAGCCAGTTACAACTTCAACGGGTTGATGCATTCACTATGAGTTTATTAAAACTGTACTCTATGCGCACTTGCATCTGCGATACCGTTGATCGCCCGCAATTAATGTTCGCTTAGCGAACATTGCCGCATATCGGTCCGTTCTCCTAAATTCGCGCGGTTCTCTCAACGTGCCACCTCGAGTAATTAACTCGTTTAATTAACGCACACTGATAAGAGCGGTGAGTCCGCGACTCGTTTACGCGCCACGGAATTCCGGAATTTCATCGTCGCGCAACGCCGACTATTTTTGACTCAGCGTTGAGTTACGATAAGAACATGTCTACCGAGGACACGTATCATCCACTCCAGCCTCTCTTCTTCCTTATTCCTTCGTAATCTCGATATTCTCGTGAGAAAATTTTCTCTTATCGCCTGTTAAACACCTCTTCCTATTATTTTGTGTTTCCTATCATCTTCTATTTATGTATATGAATTGTTATACATAAATTATCAATTCATTATTTTCTCTTTTTTCCTTTCTTTCGAGAAATCTAAATTCATAGTCCATTCTTATTTCTTAAGATTGTCTCAAGGAATATTTTAAGATGCTAATATGATTCTGTGATTACACTCGAATTTATTAAATGATTACATTTTAATTATGTACATTAATTCTGCATAATATAAAACTTGTAGATGTCTATATAATCGCCATTATGTTTTTCATTGAGTGTGATTTGTAACATTAAAGATTGTATAAAATATTATAGTTTAGTTATTGTATAATTATAAAATAAAATAATTTATTCAGTTATATACGGACAGAATTTTCTCTTAAAATTTATCTTAAAAATATAATACAATACAATATAAAGATGTTCATGCACTTCAGTAAAATTAATCAAACTTATTTTACATTTTATTGTAGTTTTATTAATGAATGAGAAAGACTTATATAAAATTCTTTGAAATACAATGTTATTAAGAAAAAATTTAAAAAGAAATTCTTTCCGTGTACATTAATTCTACACATAAAATTTATATAGTTGTCATACCTATATAGCTGCTGCTATCTTTTTCTCTAACTTTATAACGTGAAATTGTACTTAGGATAGTCTTAAATAAGAATCGGCTATGAATAACAAAAATTCATTCTCTATTTATTCCCAAGTTCATCGTCCGATTTAACAAGGTACGAATCAAAACATGCGCAATGCGAACCGCAGCACCGAATTAATGATCGGGAAGCCCGCTCTTGTTTTGTCGGGGTATTGCACACCTTACGGTTTCCATCTCGCGTAACGTGGGCCTGAATAGTTAAATAATAATTAAAGAGTTTCTAGACCAAGGATTTTGATGATTTTTTTCACTTAAAGCTATGTACAAACTCAATTACGCATAACGCTTCGTGAATCTTCGTGGGCGTCGGCGAGGACAAACAACCACCGTGGGCAGCGGATGATTTATTAAATTCTCGTTTCTCTCGTCGGTATTTTTTAACGAGACCATATATTCGACGCCCACACACCTTTCCGAGTTGCATATTTCATTTGCTTTTTCCGTGCGCGTATTTTTGGAATTCAACAGGTTTTTTTTTTATCGTTAAATCCACGCTTTATACGAGAGAGAAAAAAAAAAAATATATATATATATACATAAAATAGATCAATTTTCCGAAAGATACATTCTTCATTCATGATAGCTGACGAGTTTGATGCAAAAGCAGCGTTGTTTACTTCATAAGTCAGGAACCTACTCGAGTTTAATGGGTTCGAGCGTGAAGGAGTTAATCGAACCCGCGACGCTCACTCCCGACACGGTGCACTTCTTGGAGCTTGATATTAAGGGCGGAGTTTCCGTATCTACTTTAGATAGACGATCCCAGCCGTTGTTAGCCCGCATGTACTCGTTATTTAGCCAGTTTTATCGAGCACCTCATCCAGCGCCGCTAATCGCAATCCATCCACGCCGCTAGGCGGAAAATGCTCGGCGCGGGCGGGAATTTACGCCCTGGTTTATGTAGATACATTTTTGCATCCGAGAGATTTACATCGCGTCGCGACGATCGATCGTCCCGAGGAAATTTTCGCGAGTTACGCCACGAGATGTAACGAAATTTTCGCGAGTTACGCCACGAGATGTAACAACGAAATTGGGTTGCCGCAGCCGAGCAAAAAGGGGTTGTTTTCGAAACTTCTCGCGTCTTCGTTCGTCATTGTCCCTGATATCTCCTATAGTATAGGAATGTATAGTATAGGAATGTTTTCTCGTTGGCCCAGTATCGCTCGAAGAGAAAGATGTAACATAAACCGGTCACGTCGACGCGATGGTCCTGTAAACTGAAAGAAGGAAAAAAGTTGACATATCGATCGATGGCGCGCCCGTTGCGGAAATGTATTCACGGCGAGCGATAGATAAATCACATTTAAGCTTTAATGGCACACGAGCGATGCGCGGAGCGTTTTAAATGCGCTGAATATTTTAGATATTTAGGGCGGGCTTGGTGCTCGATCAGTTTACGTGGCGAATTTTAATTCCCGGAAAATAATCCGATCCGCGAAACGTTATTTTATGGTTTTGCGGACGAACTAATAAATAATTAACGAACGTCACAGCGAGCTCGTTAAGCGGCGCGGAAAAAAGGAAACTCGCAACAACGAGAATTTGCGGCGGTATTTCGCGCTTGCTTTGCCGCAAATTTATATTCTGAAATTATTTTATTATTTCTGAAGTTATTTCGAATGGCTAGATTTTTTTAAATCTTCGAATCAAGCACAAATTTTTTATTTTGTAATACTATTGTTTTTAATTAAATTCATTACATTAAATTAAAAATTAACATAAAATTTAGTAACATTTATATGTGTATATATATATATCTAAAATTTTTATTAAAAAAATGACATATTAATTTGAATGTAAAAGAGATTTTATTATAAAATATTTTACTATTAGTTTTTTCTAATATTGATTTGTTTCGTCTTTTTTTAATAATGAATATGATTTATTAATATGATTTATTATCTAAGATAAAAGTATCTTTTTACGTAAAGCATATAAAAGATATTTTTTTAATATTATATATTAGTTATTTTTAGAATTTTTGCCAGTTCATTCCATTGGATAAAATGCGAGACAATAAAATGCGGTATGTACCATAATTTTTTCGCTTATTGGATTTTTCCAGCTAACCCCCTGGCGAGTATTTTTTAAATAAAAATAAAAGATATTTAATAGTGCACCTGAATTTTTCTAACGATTATTCAGATATTCAGTTGGCGAATCGGCTATTGCGCAATCGTGATTTCAATCAAGTATTTCGAAAACAAATATCGATTCGAATGCACGAACGCCAGCAAACATTGTTAGACCATGCGCAAAAGCCGCATTGTGGACTAGGAGCGAGCAAGTATACGAAAAATGTATGTGTGTTGCGAGTCCAAAATAGAAGTCGATCAATACCATGTGCGAAATGCCTAGCATCGACATACCCGTCGGTGTGACACCGGCGTATTTCTCCATCAGATTCCGCGAATCCGCGAATCATGACTCTCTCTCGACGTGGTGAACGCAAAATCTCTTGCGTGTCGCTTTATTCATAAACCTCTGCCTTTCTCTCCGTCCAAAAATATTTAATTCACGCGCGTACATCTGCGAATGTAAAATACATCGTACAGTACGGTTAATAGCGCTCGGATGATATCGCATTACACTTGAATCGGACGTTCGTACTCGGCGTATTAATCCGTATTAACTCGCGAAGCGACGTGCATCCAACGGCGCGCGGATCCGTTACTTGTCTGCCTTCTCGCGGTCTCAGATAAACAAAGCATTCGTTAAACATTCATAGAGTATTTCCTTTCCTGGTTTATATCCAGCCAGTCGGCGCGGATCCCTGGCTGCAAACTTGATTGCACGAGTCCAATCGCGCGCGTCAGGCATTACCGCAACATCCTCTTCGACACAGCCGTGTGATCTCAGATGGGTGGATCAGATAGGAAGTAATAAGAAAGTAAATTAAACGAAACTTGAGGAGGAAGAGGAAGAAGACAGCCAGCGGCGGCAGTGGCGACCATTCGATCGATCGGTGCGAGCGACGATCCGCGACGGTGTCTCGATCGCGATCGATCTGAGATTACATCGCGCGGAACGGCGAAAGATGCCTTCCTGAGGAGCGTACTGAGTCGCCAGCAGCTCGCAGCTCTCGGAATTCAACGTGGCGGGTTTCGCGGTAGCCGTAAACAATGGCTCGGCGGAGCCGCGCTACTACGTGGACCATCTGCACCGGCAGCACGTGCAGCTGCAGCAACAGCAGCAGCAGCAGCAGCAACATCAGCAGCACACACAACCGCCACGCTACCCGATGCAAATGCAGATGTTTACCGGCCACGTGCCAACCTTGGCCGCGAAGGAGACCGTTCTCGAGCCGCCGCTACGTCGCGACGACCTCGTCTACGTTCACTGCGCGTCGGAGGATGAGGAGATTCCTGAGGATGAAGAGGAAGAGTCCAAGGGTCTTACCAGGTCTAGGTCGTGGCTCTGCTGCCCCAATGATCGCCGACCCGATAAGACCGTGCCCATACAGGTCGAGGCCAATAAGGACGTGCAAAATGCTGTAAGTTTCCCCGAAGTGACCTTAGACGATGTAGATGAAGGAAAGGACGCAAGACCAGAGAAAAGATAGGGAGGAATTTGTATTCAGAGATAAATCTATATATAAATCTATATATGCTTTAACACATTTGAAGCTCAAGATCTACGTTAGGAAATTAATGTTCACGTAAAGGAATCCGATAACTCACGTCCCTCGAATAAATTTCGGAGGAGGTAAATAAATAGATAGATAGATAAATAAAACGGTTATTAGAAATTCTAAGGCAAACTTTTTAAGAGCAAATTGTATTGAAATTAGGAGAAAACTAGTTACGCTTGTTACTTGTTAGAAATGTTCTTAAATTTCATTGAATTTTAAGTTACACAATTTAAAAACTTAATTTCATGACATTTCATTAAGTTTAATGTATTTATAACTAAAAAGTATATTTGTGTACATGTACATAAAATTTAATGTATTTTTCATGAAAATTTATGAAATTTAATGTATACGTTCATTACACTTAAGTAATTACTGTAACTTAATTTTCAATTAAATCATTCATTACTTTTAATTTCGTTCATAACCACGAGCTTCATTTACATGTAAAGGAAGCTCGTGGTTACATTTCTAACAGTATACGTAACAGACGATGAATAAATGGCGCAATATCTAAAGGTTAAGTGGAAAAGAGAAGATGTACTGTAAAAATAAAATGAAGAGGAAATAAAGTGAATTACACTATTAAATATCAAGGAGTAAAAGAAGCTCAATCCTTGAGTTAAATAATGTTTTGTTGTTTTTAACTTCCACATGTCGAAATGTAAATCAATTTATTTCTGTGGTTAATTTCGAAACAAATGACATATACTTCCCATATTAACGTATACACTTAAATAACAAACTTTTAAGTCAAATTTAATTTTCTTGAGTTAAATTGTTTAACTTCATTGTTTTAATTAAACTAACAATAATATTGAATAGAAGCAGTAGCGACCTACACGGAGAGAATTTTTTCTTAGAGTTTATCCTGAAAATATAACAGTCGTGAGATAACATTGTATTTTCCAAGAATTTTAATGTAAATCTCTCTCATTCATTTATAAAACTACAAAGTATAAAATAAGTTTGATTAATTTTACTGAAGTGCATGGTAAAAATCTTTAAAATATTGTATTATACCTACTACAAGTACTATTTTCGGGATAAATTTTAAAACAAAATTCTCTCTGTGCAAAAATGATGAAAAGTAATTCAAATTGAATATCAATTAACAGCGTAGAATACAGTGAGTGAGGATTCCTGTAAAAAAAAAAATCTGTCAAATCATTTTCAGAAAGAAATTGTTAAAAAAGAGCCAACTTTTTCTCAAAAGAGTATAAATATAAGAAAGTGTTTTTTTTTGTAGATTTTTAATCTACTTTGAAACGATTATTTATTTATTCAAATTTCAATAGATGCACTATATTTTTAATTTTCGAAATGTTCCTCAACCTCAACGAATTTTTTAATAACTTTATCCTATTCAGAAGATCAAAATCTACAAAAAAAAACATTATTTCTTTTATTTACGTTTTTGGACAAAAATCCAAAATCCTCTTGTTTAACTTTCTCTTTGTCGGGAAAGACAACTTTCTTGAATTTCTCGTTCTGAAGATGTTATCATATCTGATATCACTTCTCGTATCTGTCGCGAGGACGGGGGATTTTTGGAACTGATTTATCGCGTGACGCCGACTTTTTCCATTCGCACTCACTATATGACGTCACGTCCTGACATATGCCGTCAGGAAAATCTGTCAGCAAGTCGATACACGACAGGCAGGCAGGCAGGCATTGCTCTTTTCAGATCTCCGCGGTTTTACAGTCTAGCTCGCGGGCGACGATAAATCATCGCGCCGCCGCCGTCAGTCATACAAACGGAAACACAAAAGAACTTTTACTCGATAAATTGCACGTCAGTCATAATGAGAGTGGACAAATCCAATGGCGCTTTGCCTTTTCACAAATAATGAATTTTGCGGATCTCTTTCATTGATTGTCCTGCATATTAATTGAAAAGACTTCTATTCTATGTCAGTTTTACTGCAACAAAAGTGAGAAAATAATTACTGTCAAAGACAAAGAAATTATTTTTCAACCTTAACATAAGTATAAAGCATCCCTACAAATTGACGTAGCATCCCTACGTGTTCTACGTATCTAATAAAAATTAAATTAGAAAAGAGTTTTATTGAAAAATAATAAAACAATAATCGATGTACAGTTGTACCTCCCTTTTTTGTTTTAACCTCCGCATTTGTTTATTTTGTTTACTTTGTTTACTTTTACGGAGGTCGATCCTCCGCAAGTTACTTTTATAGAGGTTCGACTCAATGAAAAATAATATATAATCTGTCTACTCGCGAGTACTTAACTCAGTAACAAAAAATCGTAGATTAACATTTAAAAAAAAAAGATTTTGTAAGGAAAACTTCAAACTTTCACGTCAGACAGTCGAAAATTTTTGCAAATTTTTTTAGGTACATGACAAGCACAAAGTGAGAAGAAAATTCTTCATTTTTTTCGTAATTTTCTGTATGTAAAAATTATCAAACTCACAGAAATTATAAAAAAATATAGCGATAACCTTTTGAAAGTACAAATTTTAAGTTTAAAAATTTTTTTTTTATTTAAATTGTTGATTTTTAACGAAGATATGTACAATTTTAATTTAAAAAAAAAACGACAAGAACTTTCTTTCCAATTCAGTAGAAAGCAATTACTTACTTATAACGAAATATTACATCATTTGTAAATGAGATATTGCATTTTGCTTTACTAGTAAAATGAATAAATTGAGCAATAAATTGACAAACAAGGACAAGACTTGTACGATTTACAGCGCTATCTGTTGAATTCACTGTGTAATTACCTACAAGCAGCAGAAACATTTAGTCCAATTATCCTGCACAGTTAGTCATTTATGTGTATATGTACAATAATTCTACATATAAAACTCGGATCATTGTCACTTTTATAATAATTGCTACTGCTGTTTTTCTCTGTAAGTGTGAGTGTAAGCAATACGATTAATCGTTTTCGAAAAATTGACAGATTGCAAGAGTCTACGAAAATCGTAGTCATCATTTATATGAATTCTCAAAATTCTTAAAGATCTGAAAAGCTAAAAAAGGAACGATTTAAGACTGTTGATTTTTCTAATTTATCACCATGTATAATTTTACCGCGTAATACGAAAGCAGATTAAGCTTTTGTTTCACACTTCCATGTGCTTCTAATATTTATGATGTGTTTCCTAGGGCAGCTTTCCTCTTATTGGTGTCTCCACGGACCTGGCATTTCTGTGCACACCCTCGGTTTTTCGACAAATTTCTCTCGAGCTAATCTCATGATGGTTACGGCTGACGGAAAACTTCCGCTGCTTCTTTTTTTCCCGCAGGAGAACTTCTGCGAAAATTACTTCCAAGTAATATCCGATAAAATGATTCAAGTGAAGCTATCGCTAGCTGGAAACGCAGTCTGGATCTTTTTCAAAGATATATATTTGCAGTGTTAAATTACGCTTCAAAAGATAGATTATCGAAAGCATTTTTATAACGCAGATAAGTTATTTTTACATTCTCTCAAATGGTTTTCGCTATTAATAGAACATTATTATATTTTATCTTCATAGAGATAAAATTTTTGTCGAGATAAACTTGGCGCTGTGTTTTATATAAAGCATATTTTTCATCTCAAAATTAGACATAATATTTAATCTTTAACTGTGGACATTACACACTAGTAAATGTAAAGTTCTGGAAAAATTTGTCTTTTTAAATAAAGAAAAAGAGAAATAAGTAACAACTAGTCTCTGTTTTGTATATATATTTATTGCTGTAGTTTCTTACATTTTTTATCATTAATGGTGCACAGAATCATGTTTTATCTGTTTTTTTTTTCCGACAAAAACTTATTATAATTCCAAATAGGTTTTTTAACAAGATGTGTTAAAAGAGGAAACCGGAACTTTGTCTTCCTTTATTTCGGAGAAATTTGAGTGTGAAATTTTGCTTGTGTCAAAAAGATCCAGATTACAAACAGAGGATTAAAACATATGGGTTAAAACATGGAATGCATAAAAGAAGATTATATGCGAACGTGGAGCTGCTTGTCGAAGATCGACTAGAGAGGATCAATTTTCTTGAGGCGAACGAACGAGTGATTCTCGAACGGTGTAAATCGCGATGGGAAAAGGGCGCGGTAAGAGAAATAATCGCGAAACACCTCCGCGGTTTCGTGCCACGATCGCGGAAACGATCGCGGCTGCATCGTCTCGTGTGGCGATCGCACTAAATTGCACCGACGACGAGGGAACCTGGTTTTCTGTAATGGATCTTCGCTCACGCGTGGCTGGCAAAACACGCGCGAACCGTGAAACCAGCAAACGCCTACCGTTGCATTCCATGGTACGTTCCGTGGGGTGCACAATTGAGGCATTTGCTAGGAACATCGCAACCGCCAGCCGGGTCGCATACCGTCGTAAAGTTCAGCCGAGAGGACCATATCGTTAACGTTTATGAGTTGATTGACACCAACGAATACCCGGCTAAGTCTATACGACATTGCGCGCGGTAAAGCCGATAGACGTCAGCGCAATTTCGCAGATGCTTATCGAATGCGCTCGAGAATAATTTATGTCTGAAAGCCAAACAGGGGAAAACTTCTAAGAAATCTGAAGGAAAAATCGAGAAGAAAATATATTATAAGCATAAAATCTTACAACAACTTAGAGAGAAAAAAATTGATAGTTTCATAACGCAGATGGATGTCTCGCGTTACTTTCTTATCACAAGTTGATAATTTAGTTGAAATTGAAACTGACGTCAAGGATAAAAATGTTGCTATTTTTAATGTTGATTATTTTTGGTATTTAGATAAACAAATAAATAAAAATTGTAATCAAACTTTTTATCATTCTGTATACTTATAGTCTGTTCATTATTTGGATCAATGTTATTGTTAATATCTTATTTATATTCCTAATTAATATTAACCTATGCAGTTTATGTGTATCACGTTACTATACCGGATTTAATCTTCTTCGAAAAACAGATCAACGAAGCATGACATTCTATTAATATAAAAAAAATAATGACAGTTCCAGTAGCACTTTTTATATAGTTCTACAGTTCTACTTAAAAATAAAAAAAAAGTTCTGCATTTTTTTATATGAAAAAAACCAAATATGAAAATATGGCGTGAATTCTGCTAGAAACTGTCGCTAAAAGTGCTATAAGCACGACACTTTCTTAAAATGTCGGGCCATTTTCTACATATATGTAAAATGTATAAAAATTGGAAATTGTTGGAATTCTGTTTTGCAGAAAATGCATATATTATAGTAGATCTTTGGTAGAACTATTATCGGGAATTATTGCTAAAAGTGCTAATAATTTATCATTTCCTTGTACTTTAAAGGAAAATTGTCATGCTAGATTCGCGAAGTTAGCACAAATTTTCATATTTGGTCTTTTTACATAAAAAAAATGGAACTTTTTTTTTATTTTTAAGTAGAACTGTAGAACTACAGAGAAAAAAATTAATTGGTACAGCAAACTGTAACTTACTGCGCGAATTCAACATCTAAGAAGATTTAATGATTTAACAAATGTTATTCGCTAATGTTATTCAGCTGTTAACTTTGCTACTTTAACGTAAAAGATTGACTGTCTATATATTACGACTGTAGATTCGTTGAATCAGTGAAGTTTTCAGCTGTTTTTTTTTTTTTCTGTGTATGAAAAGTGCTACTGGAACTCTCATCATTTTTTTTTTTTTTTATATCAATAGAATGTCATGATAGTTTCGCAGATCTTCGAAAAGCAGCGCCTTTTCAAAAACGCAGGCACAAAGGACACTTCGCTGCAAAAGCGCAAGAATTGTATTTCGCGTAGTCGCACGATTGTATTTCGATTTAGAAATACCTTTGAGGCTTGTGCTGTGCATCAACGAGAAAGAGGTATCGCCTCGCTGGACCGCGAAAATATATCCCACATCTTCCATTTTTCTGTTCACTCTCCCGTTTTCTCTCGCCTCGCTTCTTTTCCGTATATCTCACCCACGCGCAGTATAAAGACATCATCATTTGTATGCAGCTGGTTCTTTTCGATGTAGGTTAATGGTATATAATCCACGGAGGTTTCTCTGTTGCTCGATACCTCTGGCAACTGGCTCACGCGTGCTTTTTTTTTTTTATAATAACACGGAAAGTTACTTCGCAGACGCAATCTACATTATTACACAGAAAATATCGATGAGAATTAAGAAGAATGTGACACCTACGATACGGAAGAAATTGGATCGGCGAATTAATAAGGATTTTTAAGTAAAATCGCGAATATGATGAAAACAAAAATTACATAAAATATTTCCGTTTTCTGGATGAATGAAGATGATCACGACAGAATTTTTTGCGGTTCGCCAATCGATTCGATTCGAAGTCATCATTTCGAAGTGAATATTACTTCGCGCGTTTACGTACTTCGTACGAAACGCTCCGGACGTCTCGCCTGCAAAAGAAGAAAAGTAAAAATAAAAATTATATCTAAATTAATTGCTGGCGGATGGTCCGGTGTGTCCGAAGGCGAGTTCGGTAATCGAATCTCTTGCTCGTGACTTTACTCGCCGATGAAACTGCAAACCGCCACAACGGCCGACCGGCCTTGTAATTGAATCCTTGATTGCTTTTTGTTTGAATTACACTCCGGCCGTCGTGTCTCCCTGTTTGCACTGGACTGACACACGCACTTGCGCACCCCTGACCTTAACCGAGCGAGAAGATCCTTCGTGAATGAAACATCGCGAAAATTGCGAGGCACGTGGTAACATGAAACATTCCTTTGTGAGAGTCCAGTTGTGTCGGATTTGCCTAAATGTATGTAGGGTTTATAAAACGATTCCTAAACGCTCAATATTATACAAGTATTTTGTATCGACAGTATTTATAGTACCTCCTTTTAAACAATTCTAAACAAACAATCTCTGAATATATTTCTGAATATCATCAATACACACAGAAAAATAGCATTCTATTAAAAAATGATTATTTACTTTACTTTCTTTCTTTTAAGTAATAGTTATCCTTAACAAAGAATATTTTTTATAATAATCTCAAAATATTATTTATTACAAATTTTAGAAGAAACTTATTATTATATACTCGAAACTAGAAATTTTTTTAAAATTCTTTGTTTATACGTTATGTTTTTATGTTTGTCTTTATTGCACAGAAATATACTCTGACAGTATTTCTAAGTGTTTCTAATTTTCGGTAAAATGATTAAAGTAAATGTATACATCTTTATTTTAGAGGATCTAAAGAAGAGCTCCATTTAAGTAAAATTGTCAAAAATTGTAAATTATAAAAAAAAATAACGAATAAAAGTGAATTTTTCGAACTATCTAAAATTATAATTATACTTTTTTAAAAAAATTATTAATAGTATTTAATATAGAAGTAAAAATAAAGGAATTAAAGGAATGAACTGTTGAAGGTCTATATTTTAATTAAAAACATGTGTCATAATATTTCCGTGCAAGTATATTTATTTCGACAAGTGAAGTTGAACAATTTTTTATAAAAAAAGCACAATTACTAACGCTTTTTCGCATAAAATGATAACGCTAGATAAAGGAAAGTATACGTTAAATACTTAACTTTTATCTCCTTCTACATCAAAATCCCCTCACCTTCCTGTTTTTACAAATGCTGTGCAATTTTCAAACGTTTCAATTTTCTGGATACGTTATACTTCGTACAGTAACTGAAAGTTAAAATATTTTATAAAATTAATCGAAGAAGGGGGACTTTATATAAAAAAATAGAATTTGTTTCAATTTAATAACCTGATTGTAGTATTAAACTCATTAGGATTCCAAATTATATTAATTTTAAATCAATTTAAAGCTAGTTATGAACTTAACATAGACTTGCGGAGATACGAACTTTTGAAATACTTAAAACAAATAATCATTTACGTACAGCATATATTATTTTGTGTTTAACATTGTGCAATAATATTTATCGTCTATACAAGGACCGCTTAAGCGCCCAGTGATTATCTATGAACGATTTTCAATATTTTTTATTAATCACAACAAGCGAAAAAATGCAGCATAAAGAACTGAAGATACGGTATAAGTTCTCCCTTCTGGCTCATGAGTTTAGGATTTTGAGGGTTTTGGCCCACATGTCGGTACCGGATCCGTGCCACAAGTGCCACTATTACAATGAGGTAGTGCCATCACACAAGGTCTACCATCGGGACAAGACGGTGCGTCCTCACAGTTTTTCCCTGGCAGGTGAATGTATTCATCATCCTCCGCCACGACCGTCGTCGAAAGTACGACGGCAATAATCATCAGCAGGGCGATAATTGATTTCATCCTTGATCGACTTTGGTCACCTGTTATGCGAGACTATGAAACATTATTGTGTAATATGATGACATCATAAAATAATGATGACATTTCGATGATATTATATAATAATAATGCGAATAAAAAATGCGACAAATAAGTTGAAATTGAAAAATCTAAACTAATTAATAATAATTTAATTGAGAAACTGAGTAAAGATTGAAGTGTGTAATGAAAAAAATTATACAAAATGTCTTCTGTTAACGATGTGACAGCGAAACGCAATTTACGTTATCATGAAAATAATGAGGCAAATTAAGAATATGATATATAAGAAAAATAGGGGAGAAACTAGCGAGTTAATAAAGATTAAAAACTTTTAATAAGGTGAAGTCGCGAATTAAAATGAAGAAAAATTACATAAAATACAGCCGTGTTCAAAATTATTAGATACTCTGCACTCTAATTACTTAATACACTCTAAAAAATATACGCGTGGCTTTAATATGATGTCTACATAATTTTCATCGTGTTGGTATTAAATGTTAACATTAACGATGAGAATTATATGGACATACATTGTTAAATCCACATCTGTACTTTTTAATTAGTTTTCTAAAAAATGATGAATTACTTTTTCTTTTCATAATTAATAACAAGAAAACAAAATGAGCAATTTTTTATTTTGTTTTTATTTTGACCTACATACTAAGAATTATGAAATTTATACGACTTAATAATTTTGGCTGTACTTTCAGTATTTATGAAGATGACTACGACAGGATTTTTCTCGGTTTACCAAGCGATGCGACGTTACCTGAGTTCTGAGCACAAAATCTACGTAACACCAACGATAATTCAGAAATGAATGTTCACATCGCGCAACCGATGCGTTTTTATCTGTTACGACCTATCCCTCGCTTCTTCTTCACAAATCGCTCTTTGATCACGTGACTCGATAATCGCCGATGTCTCATAACGTCCGATACGGTTGGCTGCGCATGAGAAGGACGCCCGTATTTCGATGCGTTATTTTACGCACTTCCCGTGTGAATAAGAAGAAATCATAATTATCCGCGGAAAGAGGAAGTGAATGGACAACGTGCCCTGATCTGCGCCGTTGATAATTCCACCGATTAATTTCCTCTACAATAAGAGAGATTTCGCTCAATTCGCGGAAATGATCCCTCAGCAAAATTACATAACCGAATACAAATGAGCAAGCAGATCTGACTCACGCTAAGTGCGCGTTATTTTAAATGACTAGGTGTATAGCAGAACTTTTTAAAAACCTTGTTCTGAAAGGAAAACAAAAATATTTTTCAAATATTTTGCTCCAGAAGTCTCAAAATTCATTATTTTTTATTAGATTGAGCATCAAATTATTAAATTGCTTAATTTAATTTGTGATATTACTATATCTAATAGTTTGATTGCGTTCGATAAATCATTTCGACGCGCAGTTTAATAATAATAAATAAATAGCTAGATATTTAGTACATAAATTGAATTTAGTACATAAATAGAAATTATTTAAAAGCATGAAAGATCTAGCTTCTACTGGTGTAGGCTTCTAATTTATCGATTGTGTTCTCACATGTATGGTCTAAAATAAGATTCTTACTCATCTTTACTCATTGTTTTTACATTCTTCTGTTTCATAAGAGTATAACTAACGTAAATTTAACTGTAACATAAATATAGTAGTAAAGCATGACTATAAAACTAAAATAAATTACAAGTTATTTAATAACGAGCGATTGAGAACATATATATTGCGATACTTTGTGCGTTTTGAATTTACTATTTATTACAATTTTTCCTTTCTTATTTTATTACATTCAGACGTTTCGGCTCTTTTTGAATCATCATCAACGATTAATTTCTAACCGTCTTTAGTTCAACGTTTGAAGATTCACTCACAAAAAAAATTTCTAGAAGAAAGGCTCCTATTATAAGATATCGAATTCATTTTAGGTAAATGCTAGAAGTCTATAGGCAGAATTTAAAAAAATAATAGGGATATTTAATAAGCTTTAAGATAACGTTACATAAAATTTAATTTAAATTTAATTTAAATTTCATTTTTTTTTTTAAATTAAAAAAATGTAAAAAGTGAGCAAATCACAAAGTCAAAAAATTGTGCTCCTAATATAAGATGCCCCGAGAAATCGATAGTAAAACGCAAAGTATATCAGTATTGCAATTAAAAAACTTTTATTTAACGTTTCTAAAATACAAACAAACACAGCCAGCGTACATGAAAAATGAGTATGCGATACATATTATATTATACCGATTATACCCAGAATTCATTTTCAGATAGTTGGAATCAAGCATCACAGATATAGCCACTCGATATTTATTCCAGTTATCTTTTTTATTATTGTACAATAACATTTATATTTTAGCAACGATTTTCACTATAACATAGAAACATAGGTTATTTCATATTAGAAATAACCTATGTTACCCTGAATATCTCATATTATGATTGCCTTATATTTTACATCAAATTTAACTTCTGTAATTAAACAATTCAACATATTCCGTATTTTTCTATTAGTTCAACCTTACTCTATCACTACATGAAGAATTTATTGCCAAATATTTGTTTATTAAATAATAAAGGTTTAAATGCTCATCTCAATGAAACTTAAAGACATCCAAATTCTAAAATCTTGTTTTAAAATAAGGATTTTACAAACTAGGAGCATCTAATAATGAATTTTCTATTAAATAGTTTTCAATCCAAGAGCAAATTCATGGAACCAATAGATAGCGTTTATTAGTTTAGCAGAAACGCCGTTATCTCATATTAAGTGCCTATCTCTAAAGAGGATCCCTATTTTCTCTATATTCAATGCTATTATTCCTCGATTTAGAACAAAATAAAATCGATATAGAACTAATCATATTTACTTTTTAGAAAATAATATTTTCTTCTTAAATAAAAAATCTAAAATAAAATATTCTTGATGTTTTTATTATGATTCTTGATGATTTCATTAATTTTCTACAAAAAACTGGGAGGGCTTAGAACTCGAACTCTCATTCCACGTCTTCTACTTAGCACGTTACACCAAGAAAGCTTCGTTGTCATGATGCTGTAACATTACGTATATAATACTAGATAGACTTATTCTAAATGTAAGAATATATAAACCTAAATTTATATGTGTTCTATACTCGTCTCAAGACAAGATGTTGATCTTATTTTATTCGAGGGAATAGAATAAAAATTATTCATTTAATCTTAATAGAGTTATAATTTTATAGTTGAGCTAAGATTAAGTACGTCAAGAATTTTTTTTTCTCGATATTAGAAATCCTTTCTGTTGCGACCGTCATCTAGTTTGACTGTTACACACTGTAATCGTACATTAATTAGTGAGAATTTCGCTTTGTATCTCGCAACATTATTCCAATTCTTATTTATTTCTCTGTATCGACCTGTTCGAGTAATTTACAGCAGGATAATAACTAATAGCGTAAAAAGAGCCGAAACATTTGAATGTAAAATAGGAAAAGAAAGATTAAAGATTGAAAGAATAAATACTATAAATAGTAAGTTCAAAACGTATAAAATACTGCGATATATATGCTCTCAATCGCCTGTTATTAAATAATTTGTAATTTATTTTATTTCGGAAGCACAGTTGTTACAGATTGATTAAAATAAAATTTTTTAGAGCGTATATTATATCTATACGACTTGCGTATCTTTAGACCTTACCGAAAAAAAAGTCGAAATATTTACAAGCAAATGTTTTATGTGACATTTTTTCGATATTTATTGGTTAAAAAAAATTGACTTTGATGATAAAATATACATTTCTATGAAATGTATTTCATTAATTGTAAAAGAAATAAAATAAATAGTTTATTAATTGCTAAGAATAAAATTTTATTTCGCTGTATTTGAATAAGAATTTATTTTAGTAAAATAAACATATCTCACAAATAAATTTTCAAGTATCTTTTTCTCAGTTCCTATGTATTTATTTAATCCGGGAACCTGTTTTACATCTTATCAGCGAAAAAATGTGATTTATTGTAAAATATTATTTTGCATAGTATTGTTTAACGTATCTTCTTTCTTTTTCAATAACTATTATTTACGAACCTTTAAATATGTAATTCTATTAAAAACGTCATAAAAAACATTATATATTAACTAAAATCTTTATTTTTTTTTTAATATTCTTAATAAACTGCTTAACGTGCTTATTTCGTTTACCTAATATTTATTTCTCTTTCTCTTTTCTCAGAAAATTGTAATTAAATCTATATCCCATAATGTTCTCAGAGAATAATAAATTTGTGGTACAATCGTGATTTCAGTCAAATATTTCAAAAACAAGTATCAATTCGAAGTAGTACAAATGTTGATTAACAGATCATGCGCAAAAGCTACGTTATGGATTAGGAGCGAGCAAGTGTACGAAAAATATATGTGCGTTGTGAGTCCAAAATAGAAGTCGATATCAATACCATGTGCGAAATGCCTATCGACATAAACGCCATGATACCGTATTTCTTCATTAGATCCCATCTGCGAATCGTGATATTCTCTCTCGACATAGTGAACGCAAAATCCCTTGCGTGCTTTCGCTTTATTCGTAAATCTCTGCCTTTCTTTCCGTCCAAAAATATTTTATTCACGCGCATACATTCACGAATGTAGGATACATACGATATGGTTAGTAGCGCTCGTGGTATCGTATTATATTTGAATCGGAAGTCCGTACTCGGCGCATTAATCCGCATTAACTCGCGAAGTGGCGCGCATTCAACGGTGCGCGGATCCGTTACTCGTCTGCCTTCTCGCGGTCTCTGCTCTTCATCCTCGAATAAACAAGCAAAACAAAGCATTCGTTAAACATTCATCAATTATTTCCTTTCCTGGTGTATATTCAGCCAGTCGACGCGGATCCCTGACTGCAAACTTGATTGCACGAGTCCAATCACGCGTCAGGCGTTACCGCAATATCCTCTCCGAGCCACACAGCCATATGATCTCAAATGGGCGGATCAAATAGAAAGTAATAAGACTGAAAGTAAATTAAACAAAACTTGAAGAGAAAGAAGACAACCAGTGACTGTCTCATTATTATGTACTCGAAACTAGAATTTTTTTTAACTCTTTGTTACCGCACGTTTTTATTTTTCTCTTTATTGTACAGAAATATATCCTGTCAATGTTCAAGTGTCCTTAATTTTTGGCAAAATGTACTGATTACAGTAATTATATAAAATCTTAATTTTGGAAGATATCTAAGGAAGAGTCCCATATAAGTAAAGTTGTCAAAAATCGGAAATTGTAAAAAATATTTGATAATGAACAGAAGTGAATTTGTTGATCTATCACGAAAATCATGAATATACTTTAAATCATGAATGTACTTTAAAAAAAAAAATTATCAATAGTATTTAATATAGAAATAAAAATAAAGAAATTGCAGGAATGAATTGTTGAAGGTATATATTTTAGTTAAAAACATATCACAGAGAGAATATTCCCGTGCAATGTATTTATTTCGACAAGTGAAATTGCACAATTTTTCATAGAAAAAGCAATTGCTATCGCTTTTTCACTCAAACTGACGACACTAGATGGTGCTTCATCAGATAGAGAAAAGTGTACACGAACACTTAACTTTTGTCTCCTCCTAATCTCCTCCATTCAAGTCTCCTCATCTTCCAGTTTCTACAAATACTGTGCAATTTTTAAACGTTTCTATGCCAATACAGTAATTGAAAGTTGAAAATATTTTATAAGATTCAAGAAAATTCAAATCAAAGAAGGGACTTTATATAATAAGCAAATCAAATTTGTTTTAATTTAATAACTTGGTTGAAATTTAATAACCTGACTGAAAAATTAAACTCACTAGGATTCAAATCATATTTTGAATAAATTTAAAGCTACATGGAGAGAATTTTTTCTTAGAATTTATCCTGAAAATATGACAGTCGTGGGACAACATTGTATTTCGAAGAATTTTAATGCAAATCTCTCTCATTTATTAATAAAATTATTACATAAAGTATAACATCAGTTTGATCAATTTTATTGAAGTGCATGGTAAAAATTTTTAAAATATTGTAGCATAACTGCCATATTTTCAGGATAAATTTTAAAAGAAAATTCTCTTCGTGTAGGGTAACCTGTCCCTATTAATGTATCTTTTAGCCAACTTGCTTATTGCTGAATTAATTATTAAATATTATAGTTTGTCTGCTTGCAATCAATATCGGTTTTTCAATTATTTCTTTTTCTTACAATATTTCTTTCATCTAAAAAAATGTTAATACTTTATAATGTTTTTGATAAAAGTAAAAAACATGTTTTTATCTCTATGAGTCCTCCAAGCGGCGATGGCCCTATTAATGTGCCTACATTTGATTCATTTTAACATATAGTTAAAACAGGTAATAAATTTAAGCTAATTAATATTACATAAATCACTATTTCAATTATACTTATTTCAATGTACACTCATAACACAATGTTCTCAGCTCCAATACAGGGAACATTATTAGGGACAAACTTAAAATCTTGCGGTACCATATTACTGGATTCACATAAATTCTTCATATCTTTTGAAAAATATTTAAAATATTCTAAAACTCAAAAAATAAAATAAATTATTATCTTCGATATCGTATGCATTAATAATTTAATTTAACAAGAAAAAATATTTTTTCTTATTTATTCGTGCTAGTTTTCTTTATGACTTATCGAAATACAAAATCACACTAATAAGAGACTGGCACAGTAATTGGGACAATTATCCTAGTGATGAATTTAATATAGACTTGCGGAGATATAAACTTTTGAAATACTTGAAACAATAATTATTTGCGTAGAGTATGTATTATTTTGTGTTTAATATTGTACAACATTATTGATCATCTAAAGATCGCTTAAGCACACAGTGATTATCTATCAACGATTGTCTACATTTTTTATTAATTACAAAAAACATAAGAATACAGCATATAGGATTGAAAATACGATATAGTACTTCCTTCCGGCTCGTGAATTTAGAATTTTTAAGATTCTGGCTCACATAACCATGAACAACTGCCTTCGGTACAATTTCTTATCAAGCAAGGTTTGTCGAGAGGACAAAATCCTTTAAAACAAAGCTCTGACGGTGTAACATTTTCATCCTGCGCCACGACCGTCATTGAGAATACGACGGCAATGATCATCAGCAAGACAATAATTGATTTCATCCTTGGTGGATCAACTTTGGTTACCTGTCATGCGAGATTATGAAACATTATTGTGCAATACGATGACATCATAAAATAATAATGATATAATGATATTATAAAATAATAATGCGAATAAAAAATACGTCAAATAAGTAAAATTGAAAAATTAACTAATTAATAATATTTAATTGAGGAACTGAGAAAGATTAAAGTGTAATGAAAAAAATTATACAAAATGTTCTTCCACTGATGACAATGTGACAGCGAAATGCAAACTACATTCAAAATCATGCAGAAAATAACGATGCAAATTAAAAATGTGACGTGTAAGAAAAATGGGGAGAGGAGTTAATAAAAATTAAAAATTTTTAATAAGGGTGAAGTCGCGAATTAAAATGAAAAAAATTACATAAAATACAACCATGTCCAAAATTTTTAGGCATCCTATAGAGTAACTTCGACAAATACGCCATGCTTTACTTCACAGAAATAAAAAAAAACCGCAACTCTATTACATGCCTTTATTTTACAGTATTGTGTTATAATTTTAGTTTCTTACTGTTACACATTAATGAAATTATTGTGAGTTGAATTAAGTTGTCACTGTAATAAGTAGCACCATTATAAATTATAATCTACATAAAATGATTACTGTAGGGAGCGTAAACGGTAAAAGACTTAGACCCGATTTCACAATATGGTTACCTAAAGATTAAAAGTAACCAAGAATTCTATAAAGCTAGCAAGATCAAATCACCAGAATCAAATCAGATCTATCGGAATTTTTAGTACTCATTTTGTATTAAATTTACCATTAATGATAATTTTGTACCGTGTGTGTCATTTCGAAAAAAATCGTGACGTTGCTGGCTTAATATTAAGCTGGCAGGACTCAAAACTAATTCAAAATAAAAGAAAAAAAGAAAAGTAATATTAGAAATCCTAAAGATTTTATGAGATTTAGACTTTTAATCTCGAAAATTTTATGAGAATCAGACTTTTAATCTCGAAAATTTTGTATTTTTTTTTTTGTTTTGACGATTGATGATTCCGATATAATTATTTGAATGTTCACATGAGCAACGTTTTTTATAAATTTATGCAACTTATGAACGTCAATAACTTCACAAAAAAAAATCTCACATTTTTTTCGCAAAACACGTGTCTCATATTTTTATCTGTAGAATAGGTATGTTAACAAATTTAAAAAAAAATAAATTTATGTTTGAAATGTCGATTTGACGTAGAATGCTTTCAGCTAAGGCTGTATTTCTTGCACAATTTATCTTTTTTTTTTATCTTCTCAACGTGAAAAGAAAAAGAGGAAAGATTAACTGTTATACATGAAGTTCAGCAAAAAAGAATAAAAGTCTGTATCAATAATGCAAACTTTCAAAATATATAAAATTTCAATCGGATATATATTCCCGGATATCCGACTATCCGGTCGGATAGTAAAATAGTGCCAGATAATACCGGATACTTTTCGGATATCCGGTCCCTAATTTTTAATATATAGATCAACATAAAAACAAAAAATTGCTCGTTTTGTTTTCTCATTATTTTTCATTATCAAGGATCTATAAATTGATATTATTTTTGTTAAAAATAAAAAAAGTTTGTACAGTTTTATTCATTAAATAAATAAATCAATCAATCAAATTAACATTAAATATAAATATTTAATATTTCATTACACTTCCCTTTTGTCTTAAACTTCCGCAATTTTTCTTTTCTACTAGAGAATTCTACTAATTTTTTGCAAGTGGATTCCGTCCCTATTCTTATATAATCGCAATTTGTGTCTTGCTTCGAAGTATTGTATATTTTTAATTACAAAAACGTTTATCTTTAACCTTCCAGCGGGCGTGTGCGTGTCTCGACTCCCAAGTTTTCCTTTCCAGTGTCTTTCTGGCCGTCATTCAGTGTCTTATAGGGAGCGATATAAACAGTATCAGCGCTATCGTGTCATTCTATTTTTATTATTCATTAGATGTAAAACAAGAATAGGATATATAAAGCGTGTTCCGAATTACACATAAAAACGTTTGATGTATCATTTGTTCTCTAAAAAAGGATAAAATGATAGATGCCACTGATACTATTAAGAGATACTATTAAAGATCATCAACTCTGAGCAAATTTTCCAAACAAAAAAGGTCTCGAGGGCCGGAAATAATTGAAGAACGCTGATATTATCGACAATTAATATAAATTTGCAATTATTAACATAAATATTTGGATAATATATTAAATTGTTGTGGTTTTTTATTATATAAATAAGAATACGCATACTTATAATACTTATAATATCTTATATATTGCTGCAAAATTACGATTTTTTTTCTCTACAGTTATCATCTCTATTGATAATCAAATTCAGACGCGATAACAAAATCATAATTATTATTACAGTAGTTTAATTACGTTTATAAATCCGAAAAACTAATTCGGCGCGCAGTTCGAACGACTGCAAATATGGTGTATAATTCACATTGAAGTATTTAAACATTAAAGATCCAGCTTCGAACAGTATAGGCATTTAATTTCTAGTTGTGTTCGTATTAGTGTTCTCATAATTATATTATCACTATTTTTCCCACAGTCCCTTTTCCTTTTTTTCTTTTTTTATTCAGCTTTTTTTTTAAATATTGTCCCAGAATCCGATTAGATATCCAGAAAATTTCGGATAGCAGACTCGAAAAATTGCCTTCTCGGATATCCGATCGGATACTTTCTTTTCGGGTATTCGAAATAACTTCACGATTCGGTGCATCCCTATTAAAAATTATGAAATTTATAAGGCCTAATAATTTTGGCTATATTTTCAGTATCTATGAAAATGATTACAACAAAATTTTTCTCAGTTCTCGCCAAGCGATTCAACATTACTGACATTACCTGACTTCTCAGTACAAAATCTATCACCAGGCACCAACGATATTCCAGAAACGAATGCTCATGACTGCGCAATCGATTTTTATGTATTACTCCCTACCCTTCGCTTCCTCTTCACAGAAACTGTTCTTTAATTATGTGACCGATAATCGCCGATATCTCATTATCTGATACGGCTAATTACGTGCCAAGAGCATATTTAAAGCATTCCATGTCAAATCGGGCACCGTTGAAACATCATTTTTAATTTTTTTTTTTTTTAATTTACTGACATTCTACAGATAAAAATATGTGTTTCACGGAAAAAGATTTTAGATTTTTTTTTTGTGAAATTATTGTTTCTATAAAATATTGTTTCTATAAATCAGCTAAAAACGAATTTGAAAATAAAATTCTTATTTCGATTTTCTTTTCTAAATTGCATAGTTTAAATAATAGTGACTATATTATTGATAATATTACATCATTTTAAATTGCTTTCCTAAATCAGTTTTATTTATATTATTTTTTCTCTTATTTTTTTCATAATACGATTTTAAATTTAAAATTGGGATGCAACATAAATCGCCACACCTGTCTGTAAAACAGACCATGAGCTAACTTAATCTTTATATAATGTTGCTTTATAGTATCAAATTGGAGCTGAAGACAATTATGCATATATGGAAAATCTCTTGAAAAACTCTTGAAAAACGCGTTACATATTTGCATCTTGCAGAGCAGCATAAAATAAATATGCAAATAATTGAATAAAAATGTTTTATAACGAAGAGAGAGAGTGAAAACATTCTAGAATATCTTATATACATTCACTCATATGTACTATAATTATACTTTATATAGATAATTCCTAAAAGAAAAAGAATAGGAATACGTTAGCATTACTGCCTACTGTATGCGTTTTGTTAGACGTTCATTTTTGCTTATCTTATGAAAAAAATTAATTATTGCAAAATTCCAAACAATATTAAAACAATATAAAAACTGCTTATACTATATGACGGAAGACACTTTTTAGTTTGTTCTTATGTTTTTTAAAGTTTTATTTTTACAATATAAATTGATAGATTATTTAAATTTATTCTATTGAGAATGACTCGATCGGCGTCGAAACATATTTCTTATGTTTGATTTTGAATAATAAATATTATTAATGTTAAGTGGCTCGTAACCCTTTTTAATTTTTATTATTTGTTTTATTTTTACCTTTTGTTTAAGAAATATTGTCTAAAAACAAAGTGATGTGTCACTTTCCTCTACTACCTAATAGAACATGCTAAAAAGAAGTGTTTCTAAACCTACATTATTAAACTATTTAATTCCAGATTACATTCGGATATAATATTCATACAATAAAATCTATGTTATCTTCTTTTCGCAATTAATTGTCAATTGCAATCCAGTTATCACTATGTGATCTCTTGAAAAATTAAAATGTCGTGATTTAAATCAGAAAAGTAATTAGTCAATTGAAATCCGGTCGCCATTAAGTATCTCTTGATAGAAATTAAGACATTTTAATTTTGATCAAGAGATACATGGCAATGTGTCTCTTGATCAAACCGGATTTCAATTAATAATTAATTGCGAGAAGAAGATAACACAGATTTTATTGTATGAATATTATATCCGAATGTACTTTAGAAATAAGTAGTTTTAGAAATATGTAGGTTTAGAAACGTTTCTTTTTAACATGTTCTATTAGTAACATTGAAAATGACTTACTTGAATGTATTGGTTGAAATGTATGTTGGCATATTTGTTTATAAATTAAAACATTAGCATATATTAACTTACTGTTGCGCTCTTAATCTTTGACGTTTTATTATTTATTTTTATACAATTGAGCGATAACTATTTAATTAATTTAAAATAATTCTGTTGTGACAGCAAGGTTCCCTATACGTATGCATAAATCTACTGATAAAATAACAATACTGTATGAAATTATACTTGAAGAATAACTATTGTACAATATATAAGATTAAATAAAGTATGTTCATAGTTGTGGATTAATATTATTTGTGCATTTTTCTCTATGAACTTGGATATCCTGAACTTTTTGATTACATATATTGCACACTAATTGACATTTCTTTGTTATTATAATGACAACTTGGATACATTGCCAAATATTATAAACGTAAATAATTTTAAAAACATGTTAAATACAGAATGACACAGTCGTGAAAATAAATTATTATTTTATATTTTTTATAGTGCAAATAAATTCTTTAAGGATTTTACACTATATATATTCTATTTATTCAAGTTTTTCGAATAGTATAATATCCAAAAACTATTATGTACATATGTCTTTATTGTCGATAATCTACACGGGAATAGCTTTAAAATCCAAGTTCCATAATTCTATTTACTCATCAATTTATTCTACAACTCTGTTTCACTTGGTTGAAATTTTAATGAGAGCATTTTTAACTTTGAAACAAATACTTAATTTTTCTAATTGTTTTATAGTGAAATTTACGTACAGTAGAAAAAATATTGCATTTCCGCAGCACTTGATTTTGTAGCTGTATTTATTGTAGTTGAGAGTGCAATAAACTCGCACTCTCAGCAATCTTAAGCAGTGTTGCTGCCACTGAACGAGTTTTAAACGCTATAAGATTAAAAGCTTATAGTGCATTTGATTGTGTGTATTTATCTATTATGAATTTAAAATACCTATATTTTAACTTCAAATATTTTTTGTGTTACACATTAATTTTTTGTGTACAAATGTTTTACAAATAAAATTTTATCCTGAATTTTGATATGAATTATTTATCAATGACATGAATATGAAATGGATTGTAGAATTCAATTACAAGAAAAAAATCTTATAATTAGAGCTTTTCTTCTAAGAATCGTTTATGTATATTTTCTAAATTTTTTTAAATAAAATTCCACTCTTACGAATAAAAATTGAGTCAGTTTTGAAAAAGAGTGGCTCAATTTTTAATCTTGAAGATTAAGATTTTATTTTTCAAAATGAGATTCATTTCTAAAAATTTTAAAGAGTAGGGTAAGATCGCCTATTATGGAATAGATTCCCAATATAAGATAGCGGAATTTCTGCTAAACTAATAAGCACATATGATTGATTTTATTATGAACTTATTACTCATAGAATGAAACATATTTAGTAGAAAACTCATTATTAAATCATGCGTATAGTAGTTGTGAAAAAAGATTCTTGAAATTGGATGTTGTCGAATTTTATTGAGGTTAGTCTTCAAACCTTATTTTATTATATAATAAATAAATATTTGATAATAAAGCTTGCATGCATGATAGAGTAAGATCATATTAATAAAAAACACGTGATATAATGATTTGTTTAACTGTAAAGATTAGATTTAGATTAGTGATCATGAAACCGCAAGATATGAAAGTTGTAATATGAGATACTTAGGATATTCCTAGCTAATATGAGGGCATAAACAATTCAATATCTCAAAGCATACTATTGAATGAAATATTAAAAATGATGATTCTATTGTTACTCACATACACACATATTCACATACACACACACATCGAAAAATTATTATGTATAACATTCAAATTCTTTGTTTCTACTTGTAATATAATAAAAGTGTGTATAAAAAGCTTACCTTTATTTTTTCCTTAGTTATCTGTTATGAGATACCATCTCATACAAAGAAGACCTTTGTATCTCATATTAAAAATCCTTTTTTTGAATGAAAATCGGCATTTTCGATCAAAAAATTTCAAATACAATTAAGTATATATATATATATATA
>NW_017259322.1:1138965-1149657 GCF_001594045.1 Atta colombica
AAATCTTGAATATATTTCCCATAAAATTGACACGAAAATAGGAATTAAGATTGCAAATTGAATAAATTACAAGTTTTTAAAAAAAGATATCTCATATTAGGCGACTTTACCCTACTTGATACGCAATATTGATAGAAATTACGATAAAATCTTTCGACTCCAAGACCTCGGGCAAATAAAGAAAGAAATGAATTTCCTTTCGCAGCTTCATGCAGCCGCGCTGTCTTCTCTGCGGTCCGAGGTGGCCGAGTTGAACTCACGGCTAGTGGCGGCTACTCGCGCGCGGGAAACGGCCGAAACCGCGCTGATGCGGGCGGAGGTCCAGGCGGTCCGCGCTGAGCAACGAGCGGAACAGCAGGCGGTACGACACGAGGAACGGCTCACCGAGTTGCATTCCGTCATCGCCGAGCTCGGCAGACAGCTGGAGCGGCATCGCGCTACCGTAATTGCCGAGGAGGACGAGTCCGGTAAGAGTCCACTCCACCCTGCTTCGATTATATGACGCACGCGGGAGAGAATCTTGGCGAATCTTTGAGTAACGAAAGCCACGGCAATTCCCTGGCGGGCAATCAGCGGATCTCTCTAGACTCCGACTATAACAATAGCAATAGCTCTCTCAGAGGCGCGCACTCTTGATTTCTACTCTTGATCCCTCTTCTCGATACCGAGAAGGAGAACAATTTCTTAGGGACGCACATACCATGTACTATCGCGAAAGACAGTCGCTTATTCGATAAATAACCGGGATTGATGGAATAGATTGTTTCTCCGAACCGTATAATTGTCAAGCGAAGTAAGTATTAATCGTCGGTGGTCGCGGTCTGAAGAGATGATTTTGATGATGCGCAGAAGTCGAGACAAGCAGGGACGCCGAGGGTTCCATTACCAACCCAGTAGAGGAGAGCGAGGGTGGCGGGGACATCCAGGGAGATGGGGATCGCACTTTGGGGGATGACTCTAGCTGCTGCGAGGACGAGAATCGACCGACAGAAGTAAAGAAAATTCTATTAAAAAAACTTTTAAAATTCTAATTTTTAACATAGAGGAGAATAGGTCTGTTCGCGTTGCATGAAATCCTTAAATATTTTTGCACTTAAGAAATAAATAGATATTTGGTTTTGAAAAGAGAACAAACATAGATATTGAGTGCAAAAAATGCGAGCAATGTGAACAGATTAGTATTGTGATAGTGTGGGTAGCACAATGACCCTTTTTTTTTAATCCTTGCTATTAGGTAATTCTAGTGATTATTACAGAATTATTTGCTCAGTAGCTCGCTATGACTAATGAAGTAAAAGATACATTTTAGTTAATTACATATTTACACTTAATTACATATACTTCCTTATTCTTCTTAAACGTACTCGTATTATCATTATCGAATATATTATGTATATATATTCGTGTTGCTTGTTTAACATTTTATTTGATTGTAACATCTCGAGTTATGTAAATTTTAATATATAAAATTTAATAATAAATTTGGTTTGCTAATTTTGCTAATATAGCCTCTCAAATTGATTGTTGATGGCCTTTATTTCGAGCCTTGTTTTAGTATCAAAGTAAGCATATTCCATAAATTGATTACTCTAGTCTTACTATTAATCTATAATTTATGTAGAATTTTAGTAATGAATAGCCTATGCGGAAGAAGTTGTGTGTAACATATACACATACATTTTACATACATTCTGTAATATTTTACTTTTTTGTTAATTTTGTAATCAAATACTGTTTTTTAAACAAAACTAATTCTTTAAATCTATTTTTGTGAAAAGTTGCATTACCACCCCTATTTCTTTTCGAGCTATTATACAATATCGTCATATATTTTTAAACAATGCCTTAAATAACAAATGTAATTTCGTATCTTGAATATGGAATCGATTGAACAACACTTTAATGAATATAATCGTTAAGTTTTAAGTTTAAATATTGATTTTTAACCAAGTTATTATATAAAATGTAAGTGGGGTGCCATAATATTACCTTCACTTATAATATATCTTATAATATATCTACACTGAGAGAAAAAAATGATTGTAATTATCATAATTTAACTGTAATGGCCGTAATTTAATAATATAATTTAGTTTTTAATGCTAATTAAATATTTTTTTTGCATAACTATAAATATAATTATTACTACTAACATTATAGAAGTAACAATTATAAAAATGAAATTCCTAATATTTTATCATGCCTTTATAATTATAATTATATGGAGAGAATTTATTTTTACCGCAAACTTTGCTATAAATTTGTATATTTTTTTATTTAGTGATAAATAAGTTGGAACGAGTGGAACAATTTGGCAATCTATTAAATATTATTGATAATGAATATTTATGAGGAATTTTTAAATATACAAAAGTTATCTCCGTATTGACTGTATATGTATCAAACACCTTTTCTCAATGTAATACATCATATATTTAATATATTTTTAAAAACGCATTATTATTTTCAATGTAGAATGGTAGGGAACAGCTGGACAGTCCAGCCGCGTTGCCGACTCCTGAGCCAACACAACAAGCGGCGTCGTGCCAGAGCGTCGCCGTCGCGACGCTGCAAGAGGAGATCATGGCGTTACGGGCAGAGATCACGAGTCTGCAGGCACAATTGATTCATTTTAAAAGTCAGAGCAGCAATCAGAGGCAAACGGCGAGCAGCGATTCACCGCGTCGAGAACTTCGAGTGAGCAGCAATCCTCAGAAATCGGTCTTTCATGGAAAACAGAATTTATATTAAAAAATTAATATTGATAAAGAGAAAATTGAAATTGAAAGAGCAAGAACTAAGATTGAGAAACAAAGAGATGTTAATAAAATGCAATAATTCTCTCTTAATTTAACATCCCTCTTCTTGTTCTTTCACACCTCGCCTCTTCTCTCCGCAGACGAGGGGCAACACCAGCTCGCCGGAACCTTTGACAGCACCGTGCTCGCCGCTCTTGCCACCGCTACAGACACCTCCAACAAAGAGTATGACGAGGGAGGAACCGCCAGTCCTCAAGATGGCAGAGAGGGTGAGATTGAGGAGGACGGACGAGAGGCACATTACCGGTCCGGACATTACTAATCTTGGGGTACGAATTTTATTTGTAAAGAATACTAAATACATATAAAAATATGTAAAGAATTATAAAAATTTGTACATATATGTACATATATTGCTCCCTTCAAAAATCAAAAAAATTTTTTTTAAGTTATTACTACTATGAATGAATTATGAAATATAAATATTATTCTATCAATCATTAAAAGTGAACTAACTTAACTTCATAGTCATCAGAATTCATAGTCATCGTTAGAACTTAAAAAAGATAATTTTTAAAAAATCATCAAGAGAGTTGATTTTTAAGAATTAAAACAAAAATGACAAAAATAACGTTTTAAGAATATATTCTTATTGCCGATATTATTTAATTGGTCGTTAATTTTTCGTCAAGTTGAAAAATAATTTTTTTTTCTCCTTTTCTGAGAAACTTAATTTTTTGAGTTGTGTAATTTTTACAGTAAGAAAACGATATGTACTTTTCTTAATTTTGCAGTAAACACATAATCATATTCCAACGTATTTTAGGTGTGCTCCACGATGGTAGCCGAACATCTCGTGTCGGATCTCCTAGAACAGTCAAACTTGCAAGAACTGAACGGTTCTGAGAAGCAATTCGAAGTCGAGACGGAACGATTGAACAGCAGACTCGAACACGCGCGGGCAAACAACGCGGTCCTCGCGCTCACATTGCACGAGAGCAAGGCGCAATGTGATAGGTACGTTCTTCAAAATGCACAAATCCCGAAAAGCTTTAAAAACGGTTAAAATGTCAAATTAAATTAAAGTCAAGTACACAAGTCGAATACATCAAACGCATTTTACGATCTATGTGATAAATACAATGATGAAGGTATATCAACAGAAATTCAAGACTGACATTTCTTCGAAATGTAATGGTCTCAATAATTGATATAAACTTATGGCAATTACAAAGTTATTGTAGTATATATATCTAATATGATAGAGAGTCTGAAATCGTTACATATAAAGAACGAAAAAATACACTGAAATAATATACTATTTATGTGTATAAAAAACCTAAGGAACGAACTATTGTCAAGTTATATATAAATTGAAATTTGAAAAAGATCTTGAAATATACGACACAATCCGAAATCCTACAATACATGTAAAATAATCATTTTTGTCCTGTGTTACAGATTGAGTTTATTAGTCGGCAAGTATGAATCGAATGCGACGGCGTTGCGACTCGCACTTTCGTTCAGTGATCGCGCGATTGAGGCCTACGATGTTCTAGTCGCTCTGCTGGAGAGCGAAATTGCGCTTTCTACCGAGAGGAACAGTGTGACAATCGATAATAGAAGAGCGGCCGAAAACGTTGCTTATCATGTGCTAAATAGACTCGAGAATGACTGTACTAATACGTTGGGTGCTCCATGGGAAGACAGCATGGTCTTATCGGACGAGTAGGTATTTTACATTGTGCGTAATGTGTGTAATTTTTATCACGAATGCCTTTCTGATAGATCGGAAATAACATGGAACGTGGAGGATGAGCAACGACTCAGGAGGCACATAGGTAGATTGAAGGGAGAACGTACAATGGTCAGATCGACGGCAGTCGAACTAGAGAGCGTACATGCAGAACCCTTGAACTCAAAGAACACCATCTCTTTAGCGGAGGCCAGAAAACTCGACTTGGAAACTGCTGTGCTCATGCAGGTCCATATCTAATTAAAAAGAATTAAAAACTCAAGAGAACATTGTTTTTAATAAATTAACATTTTTTAAATAAAAAAAACAGTACAGGATTCTCGCTATTCAAATAAAGTTCACAAATAAAATAGACAAGTAAGAGTACAACTCGGAATTTGGTGCATATAAATTTCATAAAAGTATTATATTTTCTTTTCGACCGACATAATATTTTTCGCAATTATTCACAGATTTTGTATTAAAATTCTTTTAAGATGTCTATAAGCATAAAAATTATCAAATTATTTGTGATACTTCGGTTTAGGCTGTGTTTCAAAATGATGATTAATAAATAATCAGCTTGAATTGAAATTGTACAAATTCACAAAAAGAAATATGAATAAGCACGAAGAACCGTCTTTATCGAATATAGATTTTTTTTCGCTTATGCGTGATTAATACATTGATTTTAATTAAACATTACAAATCAAAAATATTTAAAAAAAAGTTCATTATCAAATTGATTTCTCAAGAATATATTTTTAGGAACTAATGGCCATGCGAGAAGACAAGGCTGAGTTACGTGCCAGGGTGTTCCTTCTAGAGAAGGAACGTGCTACGATAGAACTGAAACTAAACGCGCGCGATACACAAATCGCAGCTCAACACGCTACCATACAGCACCTCCAGGGTCAGCTGAGCGACGCAGAGGCTATGCTCGCGATGGCAACAAACAAGGTATCACATATAATTTTTACAAGTATGTAGATCTCTTTCTGAAAATCAATCTTACTAATTGAAAATATATTTAGGACCGAGGTTTGAGCGACAACGAAAGTGAGGGAATGGAGTCTGAATTGATCGAAGCATTAGGCAGAGAGGCGAGACTGAAGGAACGCCTGCAGGAATTGATCTCAACCCTGGACGAAGTCAACAAGAATTCCGAACTCAGGCATCAACAATCTGCTGAACTCGTCAACGATCTGAAAAGAGCTAATGGGTAATTATTGCCAGGATTGGGCGTGTAATTTAGAATATTTTTATTCGAAAAACAATATTGGTAAGACAATTGTATTTTGTATTTCAGATACTAAGATTGACAATCAATCTTATTATTTAAATTACAAAATATATAAAACTCTCTTAATCTTTCGAGTTTAAATACAAATAATCCTTTCATGCGTTCTACTGAAAAATACACTTGTATTGCAAAAACTGTATTTTAAGTAAAAGTACTCCAAATACATGCCCTACTCTGATTATTGCAGAAAATTTGCATGCTGTACATATATAGAGTATATCTGAAATAACGTCTCTGTAACACACAGTGTTATTCCTAATAAAAAATTAAGTTTTCTCCCATTTTGCAATTTTTGCAAGTTAACAAGATATTAATTTTTAAAAAAATAAATCGAATAAACGGATAAAATCGATGTATAAGACAATTTTAAGATATCTTTCAGTATTCTTTGGGAAACACTTCGAAGATGTTTCTTAAAGAATTCTTAAAGATATCTTGAAGTTGTCCTATACGTTAATTTTAAACATTTTACTCATTGTGTAAAAACTAAAAAAAATATTGAGAAAATTGCAAAATGGTAAAACTTTTCAACTCAGATTTTTATTAGGAATACCGCAATATGATTAATGGGCGTTATTTCAGATACATCCTGAATACAAGTAGTAAATGAAATGTCATCATTTGGTTTATATATATACAGAATTAATCCTTAACTATAGCTATGAAAATTATACCTAAGTTCTAAAACAATCTGTTTTAAATAGAATAGAATGTAAAGCAAGTAAAGCTCCATCTTATGATGATTGATATAGAGTACAGTTCAAAGTTTTTTTTCTCTACAATTTAGAACATCATAATATTAAACGTAGAGACATTGTATCAACTGTCTAAAATTTTTGTTTCAAGTTCAAGTGACCCGTTAGTCGAGGATTAATTATCAGTCTGAAAATTAGATAAATAAATAATACAGTATGACATTTTGTGCTCTATTCTTGTAATAAAAATAAAACTTTCTTTCCTCTCCTCAGAGCGCTAGTCCAAACTCTGGAGAAATCCAAGAAGAAATATCAATCCAGGCTGAAAAAGTTGGAGCAACAGATGCTGGGAATGGTAGAGAGACATGCTGTGCAGGTATGATCAAGTATACAATGGTTGTGAAAAGTTTCTGGCCAATAAATATTTTCATTGTATTGCATAGATAGAATCTTTACAAATAAAGATCTAATATACAAATACTTAATATATTCTACTACTTCATCATCATGTTCTTAAGTTGATTATAACAAGAACTTTATTTAACCCATAAACTGAAAAATAGATTATCACAAAAAGTACTGTAAAATCATGGCTAGAAATTTTTAGCAACTACTATGGATGAAATTAATTAATTTTTCATTCATAAAAACAACAATAATTTATTACATTAGATACATTCTTCTCTAGCACTATTTCTTCTGCAGCTCTTTCCGCCTCTCCTTTAGCTTCTGTTCGACTAGATCCTCCAAGTCATCAAGCGGTTTGTAGATCTCGTGAACGCACTGCGAGCCAGTCAGCATTGTAACCAGTGCTGCTGCACAAAATACAATGTACCGTGACAAAGACATCATCATGTGATATCTCAATAGGAAGTTGATGCGAAAATTGTCTTCAGGCCTGTTCCTCCAGCCTTAGTCTTCGTTCCACCAATTCCTCTACCCTTCGACGCTTATACACTTTGTAGAAGTTAACCTCTCCAACTTGCCAGTGGATCATGGAATATTCCAAAGCAGCTCCGAGGATGAAAAATAATGGCAGTAATCGATACTCCCCGAGTGCTTTTCCTGGCAGTTTGTTATATAACCTCCACAATTTTAGTCTATAAGATAACATCGAAACGTTTAAATTTCGTTCGTCGAATTAGTACACAATCACTCCCTCTGTTAGCCTCTCCCGCCATATTGGATCGTTCCTGATGTCATTCACAATTGCGGCATCAAGCATGCGCAATCAACATATTAAAGGTGCCTTTTCACGCTGACGCTCGATGCTCGCAATCCTCGCAACGTTCATAAAATTAATTTATCCTTATTGTTTATCAAATGTTAAATAAAAACAAATTTAATAATGTTCACGAGAATTATGAGCGCCAAATGAAACACATCCTAAATAAATGATGATGTATCACACTTTCATTAGAAAAGTGACGTAAATAAAAAATTTTAAATTTTTCAGAAGAAGAAAGAAAATTGCATATTTTAAAATTAATTATGCCAATATATATATGCTAATATATATTAAGGGATAAATCTCAAAAAATCTTATATATGAACATAAGTTATTTAGATTTTATATTTTGCATAATAATAAACATAATAAAAAAATATATCCATTTTTTACTACAACGCGTTTTAAAATCATAGTTTACATTAACAAACAGATCTCGCATCAGACATATCAGATGTATATTGCATTCTTTAAATTAATTTTCTTAAATTAATTTTCCCTTGCAGGTGAAAACATTGAAGCAACGAATAGCTCTATTGGAGGAAGAATCAATGGGCTACAAGGGAAGTATGGCATTGCAGTCTCAAAGTTCTGGCGCTAGCGAAACATCTTTATGACAGTTGAGTGATTAAATGGCAAAAATGATGCAAGTTTAGTAACCCAATAATTACTTTTAACATCTATCCTGTCGCAAGAGGATATGATTGAACACAAAAATGGAGATCGAAGTCACACACGTATTTTTTTACACCGAAGTCGAAAGTAAAGGCGCTTAGCTATGCTCTTTGTAATTATATCATGATATATATTGCTGTTGTCCTAAATAAAATAAAATAAAAAAAAAAAGAAATTCAGCTAGGCCTACGCAATGTGTGCAATTGTGTCGATACACGGAACAACGCAAACAGCCTATTATAAAACAGATCCTTCAGCACGTCGTAAATTACAAATAATTAATTAGTAGTGTATCGCGCTAACGATAACCGTCGTGTACATATGTATATTGTAAAAGCATAAACCACAAGTGTGATATGTGTAAACTATAATGAAATAAACTCTGCTTTATTATAGATATACCCCATAATACGTCCACGAATGCTCTTTGTGGATACGATATCCATTGTTAAAAATCTCTGTATAAATTATTTATTTTTATTTATATACATAAAAGTTTATATTACACTAAACATCCTGATTTTCCTGTTGCTGCATTTGCAATGCCATCGTTTCTGTTGCATTGTTACCTGGCACATCAGGCCCTTCCACCGCTGGTACATCATTAATCTCCACAGCCTCTTTATTCAAAAATACCCTTTGCATCTCCTCCTCTAAGTGCACGCAAACCTGCTCGATCTCGTAGTTTTTCGACACCAAACTGACCCACTGTGCTTCGAGAGCTCTCAATTTGTCGCCTCCTTGAGTCTGCATTGATTTCCTCTGCCAGTTGACCTCCTGAATCTTTTTTCTCAGCGTCTGCAGCTGTTTCTGAGCATGACCTAGCAACTGAACTAGTACTTCCAAGTAGGATTTCCATGCTTCGCAACCGTAATCCATCATCAATTCCAAATTACAGATTCTAAAATTATACAAAAGTATAGAAAAAAGTACAAAAATCTAAAAGACAAATGGTATGTCAATAAGTCCTAAGTTGCATTTGATTTCGACGTTCACATGCTTATTTTTTTTCTCGAACTCTTTCAATAGAGGGAGGGTTGACTCCGAAGAATAGACACCATAGTCTTTTATACAGAGAATTATTCGGCCAGTATCAATGGTTGAGATATACAAAATTGGAAATACATATTTGCATTCCTGTGTATGTAATGTGTGACTGTATGTGACTGTTTGCAGTGTACTGTAAACTCAGGTTGGTATGCTATACTCAAAAAATTGTCAATCCTCCCTGCCACATATACTAAAAAAACTCTTGTTTTCTTTCAATTTTGGATTCTAAAAAGAGTGTTTATAAACAACATTTATATCATTCTTTTTGACGTTTATAAGCATTCATTGATTTAATAATGACATCGAGATCATGATATTATATTTTCGTTTAAGCCAGTGGAATCTAGAAAAACCTAGAAAAGCACTTATAAATATATGAGTGTTTATAGCTTGTGAACATCCAAATTTTAAATCTTTAACCAAATGTAACTTTTGTTTACCTAGTAGCTTGATGCTCCAATTGCGCGCTGCTGTTCTCCACGCTCTCATTCCATGCAGTTAAATCGTTTAACTTACCAGATGGAGGCGGTGGTAATTCATAACGTTTCATACTAAGCACTTCCATCGGTAAGCGATTCTGCATCCTCTCAAATTCATGCTTCAATACCTCTGTCTCAAAAGCAGTTATGCATAAAGGTTGTAGGTGTTCCAAATAATTTTTCGTCGGTCTGTAACGTCGTGTCTCTTCCTCCACCATCGCCAACGCCTAAGGAACAACATTAAATCCCAAATATTTCATGAAATAAAATAAATTTGCACGAGAATTTTTCTTAATAAAATTATTTCTTTCAGAGCATAACCTATCGAATTACTATTATTCTGTTAGATTGCAAAAAAAAAATGAATGTAATTCTTATTTACCGCTTCTCGTACACCCGGCTCATCATATCCTTGGTCAATATATGGTAATGCATCAACAACCACTTCACCTGCCATAATATATTAAATAAAAATTATTCTCTGTTAATTTTTTGTAAACAAAACTGTCAAGCGTTACGTCACAGAGTATAATCAGAGAGCATGATACAAGTAGACATGGTGTGCTCTTGCCATGTTTATCTGCTGCAGCCAATCAGAGCTTGACTTTTCCCGCCATTTTTCGACGGATTTTGTTTCAATACGCCTGCTATAACAGTAGAACTCTTAAAACTTTTAAATAATAAAATTATTAATTAATAAAATAATTTTATTTTAATTTTGATTTTCAATTTTATTTTTAATTTAACATTTTATGTTTAACTTTAATT
>NW_017259322.1:1149757-1152895 GCF_001594045.1 Atta colombica
ATAATTTTATAACAATTTGATAATAATTATTAATATTAATAATTTTTATATTATATATAATATTGAGATAATAATTTTATAATATTATTATATGCATATATGTACTTTATTATTTATTTGTTACTTTAAATATCTATTTCTATTTTTTATATTATCTTTTTTTATTACAAAGCATTGTAGTGAGACTTTGACCGCAGCCGTAATCCTTCCTTTATGATACTGCTATTAATGTATTCTTACAGATTTAAAATGCTGATTGGATCTAAAAGAATATACCAATAATAGCGAGCGCATTGGTAAGCCCGCTGAACGCAGCCAATGGCTATTCTAATATACCAGTGCTATTATACGCAGAAAAGCACATGAAGGCCAAAATCTGATTGGTTGTTTCCAGTATTGCTGTAGCTATTATATGCAATGATACACCTTGTATTCTTACATCATGTTTATACCGTTATTTGCTGATTAACCTTGCCTTGAAAGGGATCTGTTATCGTTCACGGGGATCCACAGTGATGATGGAGTTTGCGTTCAGTATGAAAGACATCTGTTGACGGAAAAATATATCAAAATATATATTTTTGCAAAATATATATCTTTGCAACAACGTATCTCTGTCATGATATCAGTTGTATCACTTATGATAGTTGTGATACCATCACATTAACATATTCTGAAATAAATAATCAAGGTATGACATGAGACTAATGAGATCGCTGAATAATCTATTATATTTTGTATATCATTTAATACATTTTTTTCATTAAAAACTAACGAGTCTATGATTTTATGTATTACATATACATTATTACATTATATATATAGCAAAAATTTTTAGAATATTGAAAAACAAATGAGAAGGTACTGTAACATTAATCGGTAAAGATGCCAGTCGGAGTATTTCCAGCCCTTAAATTGGGTGTACTATTTGTCAAACAGATCAGTAAACCTTTAGCCAAATTTCTTGTCAATCAAGCAAAGAGTCATTCTATTTTCAGAACTTACTTCATCATACCACCTGCTCAATGTGAGTATACTTCTATGTTTCTCATAATACACAAGTTATTGTAAGATATAACCTATACTGTTATAAAATGTATAATTTTGTTTTGTATATTTATAGTTTATCATTGGGCAGAAGTAAAAGCAAAAATGTATGTCATGAATTTGGGTAAGCCTACGAAGGTTGCCAAGTTGAACGAGACAATGGCAATTGAATTGGGTGCTAGTCTAATGGGCGAGTTGATTATCTTTGGTGTAGCTGGAGCATGTGTGATATTGGAGTACAACAGGCAAGTCACAAAAGAGGCAAACAAAGAGGAAATCCGTCAGATGCAAATAAAGAAGTTTACGGATGACATTCAAGAGTTATATAATGTTTCATTGCAACAAGAAGCACAAATTCACTATTTGCAGAGTGCAATTCGTGAATTAGCAAAACATACGAAGCATAAGTTACCTGAGTTGATTTCACAGCCAATAAATAATAGTAGTAATAATCTAGAAGACAACATGAGAAAAAATTGTAATAAAAATAACAAAAATTCAACGGAAGCAAATCCAGGAAGTGAGAACACATCATTGATAGAGCGTGCTATAGTGTATTATAACAAAGAATTGAAAGGAGATAAGCTTAGTTAAGCAATATTTTATATCTCTTTTTTGAAACGTATGTGATAGGCATTTGAAAATATAGATGTTTGCCATTGGCAAACTGCATTAAAATAATATGCATTCGTAACATTGAGCTGTACATAACAAACTTTTGTTCTACATTGTGTATTGCAATCTTTTTGGATTGCGGAACACGTGTTAGACCTGAGTTAAGATTTAGATACACTTTTTCTGTAAAAATAAATATTTCTGCGCGTCTATGTATACATAAATAATTTTTAAATGTAGATATGTGTGATAATAAAATTAATAACAGAAAAATTTATATTACAATCTCTTTTTTTATTACATCATTATCATTATATAATTAATACGTATATATTATAAATTCAATAAAATTTATTTCTTATTGTGCCAATAAATGATAAATATTTAAATAAAATTACAGCTTTATAATTGTAATATTTAATATAATTTACAGTTTTAATAAAATTTTTGTCGGTAATAAGGAGGTTGATAATTACCGACAATCAATAACATATCAATTATATATATGTTAAACATTTTAAAAATTTAGTTTTTTTTTAATAAAAAATAAAAATATAATAAAAAAATAAGCGTTATTTTTTATTCAAAAATCATATATTCTTTTTCCAATACTATATTTGTTTATATTTTATATAATGCTAAATATTAACAGTCGGCAAGTTATTGACAGTAAGTTATGGATTTGTATTGAAATTGTATAATATATATATGTATACATATGTCTGCATATTGTATATCTATATATATATATGCATATGTATGTACACGTATGTAAAGAAAAAGAAAGAGAGCCACGTAAGATGTATGGAGTACAAAGCGCGACTAATACAAATTTAATACTTTCGTTCGATATTTCAAATCGATTTGTCAGTATATTTCTGCTAACGTAGTATGACATACACTCTGTTGTATCAAATCTCGAGTATAACTCAATCTTACAATTGTATATTTCGAATACATCTCAATCTTACAAATTTTAAAATTATTAAAGATGTTTATAAAAAGGAAAAAATTAGATATCGCAGAAAGTGAATTATCTGAAAGAACAGGAAAGTTTCACAAGAAACAATGGCTCAAAATGGACAACAATTATCTGTTTGCTCTGTGGGGATTAATAATGCATTTAATTCTATTATGGGGTGTATTAGATGTTAACTTTCATTCACCTATTATTAGAGGAATGCCAATTGTACCGGCGCCTAATGGAGCACCAGCTAAAAGGCTGCTGCTTTTCGTGGCTGATGGTCTGAGATTTCAGACATTTATAGAGAAGCCACCACCTTATCTCAGGTATCTTGTGGAACTTATTCATACTTGTTTATTAATCAAAAAGAACAACGTTCTGCTGTTTTATATAGTTTCATTTAATTTTATTTAATTAATGTTTTTGTTTGGAAAAGAGTAAATAAATATATAACATAATAGATTAACTCAATTTTTATTTTTTTCCAAATATATATATATATACATATAAAA
>NW_017259322.1:1152995-1156300 GCF_001594045.1 Atta colombica
ATAAGAATATTGATTTATATTTTTGTTTCAATATTAACTTAATTTTGTTAGATAAAATAAATAATTCTTTTTTAGGGATGCAATGAAGAATAGGGGTGTTTGGGGAATATCTCACACAAGAGTGCCTACCGAATCAAGACCAGGACACGTTGCAATCGCTGCAGGATTGTACGAAGATCCTAGTGCCATTTTCAAAGGATGGCAAGAGAATCCAGTTGACTTTGATTCTGTCTTCAATCAAAGTCATACAACTTGGGCTTGGGGCAGTCCAGATATAATACCACTGTTCACAAAAGGTATTCTAAAAGAAAGGTGCAAGAGTATCGATATTCATTATTTCTCACGCTTATTTTGACATTTTGAAAAGTTAGGTAGCAAACACAATGTTTATGGACAAAGTTATCCATCTGCGTGGCAGGATTTTGATACAAAATTGAGTAATCAAACAAGACGTCTGGACTCCTGGGTGTTTGATGCTTATTTGAAATGGCTACAATCTTCAGTAGCCGAGACAGTCATAAATCAAAATCGAATTATCCTGTTCTTTCATCTGCTTGGATGTGATACTTTGGGGCATACTAAAAAACCAAATTCCAGGTATCCGAATTATTTTAAACTATTGATTACTGTTGTTTTGAAAGTACAGAATTAAAAAGGAAATTTTGAGATTAGAGAGTATGTGGACAATATGAATTATGTCGATAAGAGGATTGAAGAGGCTGTGAATGCGACAGAAGATTTTTTTGAGAAGGGCACTACCGCTTATATATTCACATCGGATCACGGAATGACCGATTGGGGATCTCATGGAAGTGGTTTGCCATCTGAAACTGAAACGCCTTTAATCACTTGGGGAGCAGGAGTAAAATCGTCTGGCTTTCGTCAAGACGTTGAACAAGCGAGTATAACTCCCTTGATAGCATCCCTAATAGGAATTCCTATTCCTATAAATAATGAAGTTAGTATTTATGTCATATTAAGATCAAATTTATATACTATATATGTACCCATATATTGTATAAAATATTTATTCGTAAAATACTTTTTTAGGGTGCACTACCGTGGCAATATTTCAATTTGGATTATCGTGAATATGTCGCTCATTCTTTAATCAGCAATGTGAAACAACTAATGCATCAAATAACAGAAAATCGTGTGATAAGTTGTCAAGATAGTGATTATACTGATTGGCGAGAGACACAGATAAATGATAAAATTCGTAAAGCCCAACAACATATCAGTAAAAGAAATATAATGGCAGGAATTCGAGAGGGCAATGATGCAATTAGTTTGAGCAAGGAAGCCTTGTTGTATTTTAGACAATATCAACGTATACGATTTTTAATATATTTGTCAATAATGTGGCTTAGCTGGATAGTTATATTATTCTTCAAAATAGCTGGAGCAAAGCGTCAATATTCGCGAATTTTTCTTCTACGATTAATAAATGTTGGATTTCCATGTTTATTAATAATAATGTTAATTGTACATATAAGTGAGTAATCATTTCTAAATGTATTAAGTAAAAATCAGTGATTTTATTTGAAAAATGGACACTTTATTTATACATTAACTTTACTTACAGCGTCTAATTGTAACAACTGGAGATTACCATGCTACGCATCCTTTGCTATAATATCTGCGTGGTTTGCTGTTACTACTTATATTACATCGACACCTGTATTTGCAGAAACAAGCACACAAACGCTAGTCATAGATATTGGAGGCACTCTGTTATTACTAGTGATAATATTTGCTGGATTAACATATAGATTTGCTTTCAGCATAGGAATACTATTACTCTTATTGATACGAGCAGTAAAGTCAGAAGATGTTCCAGTTTCTATGATTTGGACTTCGATTGCACTATGTGTATTTCCATTACTGCCTGTCATTGAGCCACATCCACACACTTATATTGTGTAAGTTCTCGCATATGTAATCAAGTCAGACATTTAAAATTATTTTAAATAATCATCAATATTCAATAGGAATATTGATCATAGGAGATTGATAAAAAAAATTTATCTTTTTTTCTTTCTTTTAATTAATGATATTGAAAAAGAATACACAAGATATAATTTTGTATAAAAATTTTTGACTAAAAACTTAATATCTTCTTTATTGTTTTCAGGATAATTGGTGTATGTATAGCAATAGCGATAGTGATTATTAACGAGATGTCACAAAGTCGGAGAATAATGGAAATTATACGTCTAGTCATCACAAGTATTATATATATGGAATTCATCGATGGTCGATATTGGATATCGTGGATTATCCTATTGACTGCGCCATTAAGCATTTGGTGTCATCCAATAGAGAACAAAAAAAGAACGCTGGGCGTAATGCTCGGATTTTTCTGTTCTTTTACATTGTTATCGGCTTCTTACGAGCCGATCTTCTTCATGACGCTTACACTCAATTTAATTTCTTGGTTGGAAGCTACTTCAACTACCTCAAAGATCTCAGGAGAGCGAAATATCACAGAAGACTTGATCAAAGCGGCGTTTTTCGTATCCTTTTATCATTTTTAAGAAAAATTTTTAAATAATCTTTTTTAACAAAAGAGTGATTTATATCTGGATTAATTAAAGATAATTAGATTAAAGCGTTAAAGAATTAATTTTCAACATTTCTCTCTTAATTTATACATATAACAGATAACTATTATTATTATATATCCTTAACATGTTATTTTAGATGCTATACGTATTATTGTGCTTCTTCGGCACGGGAAATATGGCGAGTATCAGTTCATTCGATCCGTCTTGGACGCGTCATTTTGTCACCGTCTTCTCTCCATTTCTAATGACATCCTTGATACTTCTTAAACTTAGCATTCCTTTGATATTAGTGGGATGTGTGAGCTACTCTTTAGAATTGGAAGAATGTAAAAAGCCAAATTCTTTAGCTGTTCTCTTTTTAGGTGATTGTTTGTCATTGCCTTTGATGTATTGCGTCACGCCATATGGTAGTTGGCTCGACATCGGTAGCGCTATCAGTAAATTCATTATTGCTATTTCTCTTCCTTGTCTTTTTGTATTGTTACAATGTCTTTCGCGTCCACTTATGAAACTGGACTTTGAACGATTTTGGATCGGCCCACTATCTCAAAAGAAACATATCGTATAGACTTTTTTATATGATTAGGAAAATTAAACTAATTGTGCTTTAAAAGTATTTGTCTATATATGTTTGTTACTGTCATTTACATTGAAATATCTGACAAATTTGATAAAAAAAAATCGAACAAATACATCTCTGTGCCTGTATGTATGTGTATGTATGCGTATATATATATA
>NW_017259322.1:1156312-1187725 GCF_001594045.1 Atta colombica
TATATATATATATATATATTCGATTATCGGCCTACTGTGTTTGTACTGCCATTACATCGAAATATCTGATAAATTTGATACAAATTAAACAAATATGTCTGTATGTGTATATATGTATTCGACTGAAATCTACATTCTCTTATATAATTTATTTGTATTACATAAAAATAGATAATTATTGGAAAATATACGTAATTATATTTATTTATTGGAAAATATACGTAATTATTCAAATATCGTTACCATTAATTAATCGTTTTCACTAACATTACACACAATTAATACGATCTTTCTACTAATCACTCACATGTAAATATAAGATATAAAAAAAATTATTTTTGAAAAATGTAATCATGTCAATGTTAAAGTGATATATTAAATCTAATTTTTTTTAAATGCAATCTCAATCAATTTAATTTCTATAATACAGTACATATAATTGAAGAAATAATACATTTAAAATTTGAATTCTTTATATTTCTTAGAAGTCTTTGTATCCTGGATTTGCTGACGTTTGCGTTTGCTCTGCAACAGAAAAGAATCAATATAACTCAAAATTGACAAAAATAGAAAATAATTTTATTTTATTTAAGAATCAAATCTATATATTCACATTATCATATCACATATTATTTACATACATATATATAATAATATGCTACATAATACCTTCTGTCGTTGTACGTGATCTTGCAGCATGTCTGATAAGTCTTCTCTCCTGAGATGTGCTTGTCTCGACCTCATTGTTTCCTCATATCTGGATGCCATTGCCTCGGAGTCAAGATCCAATTCGCTAGGATCCAACGTCAATTCCACTGCGCCATCCTTCTCCGCTCGGGCGTCGCTTGCGCTGCCGCTGATGGCACCGCGACGTGCAGCGATCACGGACGGCGGTGCCTGGCCACCTGCCGCACCCGTCATATCATATACGTGAGTGCTGCCCATCATACTAGCGCCCAGACCTTCTGTACGTCGCTCTTGTAGCACTGTATAGAGCGCGGGCGTGTCACCGCCTTCCATCTCGCTTTCGATTTTCTTCTTCCTCAACTCGATGGTCTCTGGAGTCTCCAAGCCTGCCGGGATCGACGTGATGCCGCTCGGAGTGATCAGGCCTTCGGCACCAGGAGTAACCAGTCCGCTAGCATCTCCATCTCCATCCTTTCCTTCGCCATCGCCACCTTCGCCACCCTCCTCAGCATCCTCATCCTCGTCTTCGTCGCCTGATGATTCCGACTCAGGTTCACCCCACATTCCCCGGTCTATTTCCTCATCCATCGCATCCGCACCAGATGTGCGCGATATACCGAATACGTCTCCGTACAGTGGCCTTCCCGTTTCGTCTACTGGCGGTTTTCCCCATCCACCCGCATGATAGCCGAACGCACAACCTTCTGGAATAGGTGCGTTCAAGCCAGGTATTTTGAGATTCGGATAACTCGGTGGTGGCCCATAACGTTGCATAGCTATGAGCCATGGCGGTGGTACTTTCTGACAATTCGGTCCCACTGGCATGCCTAAAGCTGTACGCAACTCATCCGACAACTCTCCAGGTTTCTTCTCTTTCAAGCGTGTCTCGAATTCCTTGCCCTCGTAATAGAGATCGCCGTGGATCGTCATACGTGGTTTAGTCTGCCACTTGAAAAACGCATCATGTAGCTTCTGATAATCAATGTCAATCTTGCCCAGTTTGGGTCGCGCTCGCTCCCGCATCTTTGCCTTTAATGTACGTGTGTCATCGCGCTCTTGCAAGCTTGCCCTCATCTCTGTGATCCCGGTGCGCTTTATAAAGTCTGGCAAATCGAATGGCGGTTTCTCTATTCCTCGTTTGCCCTGGAGATACTTGCGTTTGAAGCACCAATGCCTCGGCACTGGAACAGTATTTCGATGGGCCTTCAGCTGCACCAGTAACTTTGGATCTCGTGCAGTAACGTCGTGCATCTCCACGACATCGGGACGACCAACCAGTTGCTTCAATTCCGCCACGCTCAGCCGCGTCAGCCTTTTGAGCTTGCGCTTAGACAGACGCGGCGCACCGTTTTCTCCTGTGCCCTGTTGCTGCTGTTGTTGATTCCCCTCGTCATCGAAGTCGTCCAATAATGGTACCTTACTTGGTATGCCAGTGCCAGAGTTTTGTATATTTGTTACTGGTGGATACTGTCCAATGGGTTCGCCCTTATCAGATGCATCGTTTGGACTCGGTTCTGGCTCCACCAACTTAAACGCTTCAAAGACTCTGGCAAATTGACGGTACATAGGCTCCAAGTCATTTATACTTGGTATCTCTTGTATATATTCTATCTCTGGCATATCTTCTTTATTCTTTGCTTCTTCAATGCCATCCTTCTTCTGTTCAGAGTCCTTCTTCTCCGCATTATGCCTTTTCCTCTTTGACTTTTTCTTCTTTTTCGTCTTGCTCGATTTGGATTCTATCTTCTCAGTCGTTGGTTCCAGTTCCGTCATAACGTCTTCTATACTCACATTTCTCAAAACATCCTCGCGATCATCATTTGGTGATTTACTTACAGCAACAAGATCGTAAAGATCTCCACCTACTTCCTTGGCTCTCTCTGTTTTAAATGCCAGAGCTTGTTCCAAAGCAGCTGGTAGTTTGACAGAGCCGCTATCTCCATCCCCAACACCATTGTCAATGTTCTGATTTGACAACTCCGATGGAGGAGCCACCTTCAAGCTCAAGAGACTCGGAAGAATTTTGGCATCCATGCTAAACGACTGAAATGAAAGGTCTTTCTTATAACTCAACTATTTTTTATGTAAAGCAGTTAAAGTAAAATAAATATTAGTATAAAGATACTCGTGTTAATGTAAAAGCAATGAAATATTGAACAAATGATCGAGACAAAAGTAGCTGACAAAATTAAATTAATATTCAATCAAATATATAAATTAAATATAAAAGAAAAAAATATATATATAAATATATTTATATTTAATAATTTATATGTTCGATTGAATATTAATTTAATTTTGTCAACTATCTATCTATCGATCATTGACTTTGTTCAATATTTTATTGTTTAAAATAAATATGTTTGAATAAGTGAGAAAATTCTGCAGCAAATCTAGTGCAATAATGAAAAACAAATCTTAAGATTGCAACAGAGTTACCATAGAAAATAAATTTAAAAATTCCCTGTCTTTTCCAGGTTTTCCAGACGAAAATAAAAAATTTTTCATGACTAATATAAAATATGTAAATTCTAACATTTAGACTTAAGAATTGTAGGAAAGCTATATTATTAAAAATGCAAAAAAAGCTTAGTAGCATAGTAAAATTTTAGGTGCAAATTCAAGCCAATAAAAAATAAATTAGTTTTGAAAAAAAGAATGCAGTTACAATGAAAAAGAAAGATCAAATAAAAATACTGAATAAAATATAAATTTGAATTTTTTTTTTATTTTATTAAAATCATTTAAAGTTTTAAACTAAATTTTGAACTAAGCGTCAGTTTCGAACTATAAACGTCAGATATATTTAAAAAATTATAACAATTATTTGGAATAGGAGTAGTATAAGGAAATTGTGAGCAAATTTTGAAATTCCAGACTTTTTTACATTTTCCCTTGTTTTCCAGGTCTGTGATAATCCTGTTGTTGTGAACTCACAATAACATATAATATTCATAATCAACTAGTCATCAATTTATTTGCATTGCATACTTCAACATGTTCTTACCATGTTTCTTCTTCTTCTTCTTCTTCTTCTAAAAACTCTCGATTAGCTTTCTGACCTCAAGAAAATCATAGTGCTAAATCGTTAGCTGCTCAATCAGAGGCTTGCTTTATTTTTTTCTTTTCAGTAATTAAATTTACCATGCTTTCTACTTACTCCAACAAGTACAAAAGAAGTTGGAGCAAACCAATTTCTAGATGTTCAAGCTGCAGACATAACTCTGTCCCTTAATAATCCATTGTGAATATTATCTGTTATGGGCTTTCTACAATAAGCAATTTGACTTACTGTAGAAATTATCCTAAGCTTACAATTTTAAGATTTGTCTTTCATTCCTGCACTAGAATTTTCTTACTTTTTAAAATTTCAAACATATTTATACGACGAACAAAGCTTCTGTTTATTTCGCTTCTACAAACTAATCTACTACCGTAAACGTGAGATAGACAAAATATGAAGTTGAAAGTTTGTTTTCATACCTGTAAACGTATCGAAGAGATTTCTAATGCATGCGCGTATATAAGTCAATACGTGCGTAGTCTTTATTATTTCTTACTTTTTACTAAACACATTAAAATTACACTCTCCGGCAATTAACTCCTTTTATACGCATACCGTAACTCGTAATGCACCATGATTACCATGAACGATCATGAAATCTTGATTATAAGATAGGAAAATCCATTCCATTGAAAAGCAATGGAACATGATTAAAAACTATTGGTCAAACGCTAGGGAATTTAAAGTCGAAAACATATGTCCAGAATAATCAGCCAATCAAGTATCACAAAAAAACAGATATGTCGGAAGCCTATCAAGACCACTTTCACCAAGCTCTGATTAACTCAACAGACCTAGTAACTTTGCAGGATTCCAACTAAAGCTAATGTCGGAAAAAAAATGTGAACTGAAAAGTAAACATATTTGACTAATTATAATTAACTATAATTTTACATACTATATTGAACACAAAAATAAATTATTAACAAACAGCTACCAGAAAGAAATCTTGCTACATAAGTTAGTATTACAAATCTATATTTATAACTGTTCTCTTTGCATTTTTTCTTCGACATCAGCGTCAGTTGAAATCCTGTTGGAACCCTAAGTCTGTTGAATTAATCGGAGCTTGGTGAAAGTGATCCTCAGTCATGAAACTTTATTTCTAGGATGGAAAATGAAAAGTGAAAATTTTTATCATTGAAATTAATGGAGAAATTTTTCACTTTTTAGGATGCTCATGTACACGGAATCGGAACGACGGAATGGATTTCTTATTAGAAAATTGAATTCATTATAATTTCGTAAGAAATTTCTCTACCCGTCCCATGTAAACGGAACGGAATGGAAATAGACGGAATGTCGCAAGCTAATTTGCTTAATTTAATCGATATTTCATTATTTTAATGCGAAAACAGTAATATGCATAATTTGTGCAATTATCTTACCTAACATTACTTTGAATATTCAAAAATAATAAATTATGAGATATATTTTGTCACTAAAATTCCATTGCATTCAGGCGATGGGTAGAGAAAATTTTTACGGAATGATATGTTCAGCTGAGTTGGTTGAATTTAAAAATTGAAACGAATATTCAGAACATTTTTTTGTAAATCTACAACGATGGATGAAGAAGTAGTGTTATATTACTAAAAATTATTACGAAAGAAATGTTGGTGTATCGATATTTCGATATTTAAGAATGTGCGAAAATTTTATTTCGCTTATAACGTCCAGCAAACGAAAATGGATTGAAATGAATTGAAATGGATTCAGATTTTCAGAAATATTGATTCACAAATGTTAAAATAAATGCTTTTCAATTTTGAATTTTTGTATTTTTATTCATTTATAGGAATTTCATGAAGCATATCTCTATGCTTTTCAATTTAAAAATAATATTAGCTTTTTCTGTGCATTGTGAATACTGTTCAATTAAAAATTTTGAATAGAAAATGCAGTTTTTCAATCCAATTGCATCCAATTGAATCTAATTGAATCTAATTGAATTCAATTAAATCTAAAAAAAATATTCGCTATTTAAGTATGCATTCGGATAGAAAAAAATTTTAAATCCATTTTAATCCATTTCTCGTTTGCTGGGAATTTAGTCTTTGAAATAATTCGTAGAATATCTAAAGATAAATTTAAGGAAGCCTTAAATATAAGGCCTGACTATGAGTATGGTCAATGCAATATTGCAAATGCTTTGAAGTTTTTTAATTGATCAGTTTGTAAAATTTTTTCTTCTAATTGGTCCATCAAACGCTTCAAAGCATTTGTAGCAAGATCACAATATTATCAGTAGGGACACTCCGCACCTTTGATTTCCGTGTCGCAGTCACGTAAGTATCCGCCATGACGTTTGAAAAAGCCAGGACCGAAAGAGAATGCCCCATGCGATAGTTCATTGCTTTGCTCTAAAAAACATAATTAAGGATGCCGTGTAAACGTTGTCAATGTAAAAATATTATCTTTTTTCACAAAATTACATTTATGTTTAATTAACCTAGCATAAACTACTTACTTTTTGTAAATTATAAAACTTATCTTACGATATTTTTGGAATAACGAAGAAAAATGCAATTTTTACTATTATTACTGCATTGTTTAATACTGCACATAACTTTTCTTTTTTTATCCATTTTTTAGAAATATTTACAACGCAGCTCTTAAATTGTCTTCTTTTGCCACAGATATCTGCTCACACGGGATCTGTGTAATATGTACGTTCTTGTCATCTTGCATTTCATTGGATCCGATCCAAAACAAAAGCTGCGCAGCCATACCTGCGCGAATTTTTCGCATTTTTTCGCTGAGTGTCTCTACTGGTTATATTGTGGCGAAATTTTGAGGCCATAACGTATGAATACGAGTATTAGGCCAGTGATCGAGTCTTATTTCAAGACTATCTTAAGTAATGTCTTAAGACTCTAATGCAGCCTTCTGATTCGTGAATTCTTAAGACCATACTTAAGACGGTCTTGAATATAAAATCTGATTATGAATACCGACCTTCTCTGTTTTCTGTTCCCTGTTCCTTTTTATTTTTATTATGGGAGCCCCTAAGAAATCCGTTCTATCGTTCGGATTCCATGTACATGGGATGGCACCTTTATCATTTTCCATCTTAGGGATAAAGTTTCACGATTGATACCCTGGATTGCGTTTCAAAATTCAACTCTGTCAACTCGAGTATTATTTTATCCTTGTTGGTCATTAATTGTTGAAATAAAGATAAAAGATACTCGGAGTTGATAGAGTTAAGTTTTGGAACACAAGGAAAATTACAAAAGTGAACAAACTAGGTATTGACCAATGAAATTATCAGTATTCCATTAAATTCTCACTTTGCTCACTTTTGTAATTTTCACCTCATTTCAAGATGCAGAATCGATACCCTGAAGTGGCGTTGGATGGCACAAATTGTATCACATCTATATATCAAAAGCTTCATGACGCAAAATCGACCATAGGGTGGCGCAGAGTGCAATCTATGACGTCCGCGCATTGCACATTGCGCAAGCAGCATAATCCGCACTGACAGTTAGCATTGTTGGCAGTGGAGCCAGTGGGGACAGTCTGTACTGTGTAAACCGTACGAAACCGTCGCGGAACGCGGATGGTCGACGGAGGAGGAGAGAATACCAGTGAATACGTGTCAAGGAAATTCGATCCGAAATACTATCATCCAGAGCACAGGCAGTGAGGTTAGTTCGTTTATTTGTGACGTCGCAGAAAATGCTAATCGATAAGCCACGAATTACATTTGATTTTTCTATTTTTCTATTTTTCTTAATTTTCCTCTTTTTTTGCTTCGACTTGAAATTCGACTTGAGAGATCGTTCTAATCAGGTTACTTCAGCTTTTTTGAAATAAAATGAAAGAGGAGTGTTTTCCTCTCTGAGTGTTTTCGACCGCCTTGTGTAGACACAAAATCAACCTGTCTGTGATAGATTCGAATCGACAATCGCAGCTCGAGTTAATCAAGTACACGTCCGGCATGTTCGCCGTATTATATACGTACACACTTATTCTACATTCTATTTGTTCGCTGTTTTAGCGCACTTTGCACGGTGACTTGTCTGTTGGAATTACCATAAATAGAAATTTTATCAAATGTCACATATTTTAGCGGTGTAGTTTGCTCTTAGACATCTTGACCTGTCGAACAACACAAAGTCCAAAAGACATCTGAAAAAATGGGCAATGTTTGTTAAACATTTTCACATCATTTATTATCTATTATTCTAGCTTTAATAAGTGTTATTATTTAATTAATGATAATACATCAGTATATTATTCATAATGGAAAATTGTATTGACTTATCTAAGATGATTTCTAACACAACATGACATCTTTGATTTAATGTAGAGTTATTTTTAGTTATTTTTAACATTTTGGTCTGTCAGATATTTCTTTAATGAATCACGGAAAATTGGACGATAATGAAGCTTCAAAGTTGATAATAAAATTAGTGGAAATTATCGGTAATAATTATTAGTTTTATTTTAATTTGTTAATAGTAAAGTTTTACAGTAATTTTTATATAATATTAATATTATTTAAAAATATTAATGGAAGATATTATATCATCCGTAACGATACAAAATGATTAATAGAAATTTTTATAAACGATTATTAGTCTAATTTTAATTTTAATTTCTACTAATAAAGTTTTATATGTATTAACGAAGGGTATTACATAATCTTTTTAACGATATAAAATAATTAATAAAATTGATTGAATTTTTCATTAATAATAAACTTTTTGGTCACAATATATAACTTGGTATTTATTAGTCGTGCGCGGATCGAAATGTTAGCTATTTACACAGGTGTAACTTACAGGTGTAAGTTATGACAGCATTTACATATTATAATAATCTCGCACCTGATTTATTTATCGCTATTTATTTTTTATGTGCTTCAACAATAACCCAATTTCCTTCACCATCTTTTTCATATCTTCGTTCGCAAACAGATTTTTAAGTAGCAAAAACAAGTTACATAATATCCTCACAGCGCCACATTTTACAGCGTTTTATAATGAATTAAGATTATTCTAAGAATTAGACTTGATTTTCATCCAACATGCATCATTTGCAAGCTGGAAATATACCTGGAATTCTAATTGTGAGCTGCATATACAGCGAATTGCATTTTCTTAGAACATTTTTTATCGTAAAAATTCTTTATTAACAAATTACTAAAATTATTCAAAATTAATTTAATTAATTCATTTAATTTTGAAAAAAGAAATAAATGTCATACTTGGAGCTATTCAATCCTTTGTTTCCAAAAGTTTGCCCTATCTTTGATTCCAATTTGCATGTTTCATGCTGCAATAGCGATGAAATCGTTGAGTTTGTTCCGGATGCAATCTCGCAAATCATTCCAGTGGATCCTAAAAATACTCAACATCTCGGCCCGCTTAAGCAAATTATTTACTCAAATCTTCGCGTCAGACAAGTTTCTTAAGCTTTTATTTAAAGTGGATTCTCCGAAAGGATATTCATGATCCTCTTAGGTAAATAACCAGTATGTTTCCGAACTGGAACATGAATATCCTTTATAGTTTATCTTGTCGCGTGACTATGCATAAATACAGTGAGAACAAAAAGTATTCGTACAAGGAAAAAAAGTTTTATTTGTAAAAAATAAATATTAATTAGCAATTTTATACAATGAATACATTCTATTCTAACATAAACAAACGAACTTCGCATGTATTTCTGTATATATTAGAAGCTAAATTTCTTGACTGTACGAATACTTTTTGAATATCCAAACAATGGAATTTTTAATTCTCGCTTATTTTTCAAATGATATATTTTCTATAATCAATACACATCTTTTTGGTATATATAATTTTAAGAAACATAAAGTCTATTTTATTCTTTATGAATAAATTTTAAATAAATTGTAAATAATTTCCCAACAAGAAATGATCATCAATTAAATAATTGACGTCAAATTGATATTGAAATTGTTGTATCGATATCGATTCGACATCGATTCGATGACTCATTTCTCGTTGGATAATATTTAATTTTTTAAAATAAAGTTTTTTCAAAAAATATTCTGTATGAATACTTTTTATATTCACTGTATGTATATATATGTTGCTTTATGTCTTCTCAATGCGTGATGATTATGCGTCATGCGTGGCAAGGACGCGTGCATGTGTATGTGTGTGAGAGAGAGAGAGAGAGAGAGAGAGAGAGAGATTTCAAATATAATCGAAAAAGTTCTAAAAATTTCTCAATTGAAAAAACTTAAAAAGATTATGTAATTGTTTACTACTCAATATCTTCTTGTTTAAAAAAACAGAGATGTTACACGTTTTTCGGTTATTGTTTCTACTTAATATTTAGAAAGTTTTTCCGATTCGTATACAAAAAATTAACTGTTTTTGCAATATGCAATGCTTTATTAATGAAAATTTATTGTTTAGCAATTGTTTTGTATATTTAAATTTTACATCTTGATAAAAATGAAGTATCAATGTCACAAGTAAAATGATAGTTTTCTATCTTGTTTAAATCTTTATAGAAAACTTCTTATCTCTCTGAAAGAATAGTAGCAATAATCTTGCTCCGCTGAAATCTCTTATAGAATTGTAATTGGCATAGCAACCGATAAAAGATGACTTTGAAGATATTTTTGTATCAACAGTATATAGATGCAAAAAACGATTATCTAATTTACATATACATGCGTCATAAGCATACCAAAGATGTTTATGCGCGATGCAGAAATGTTTGTAAGAATTGTCCATCTGACGTTTTTGCATTACACATTTAATAAACACTTGAAATTAATAACGAGAAAGACAATACTTACAAAAACTGTAAAAATTTGGACAACTGGAAGATAATTCTTGTCAGCATAAAAATAGCCCTTTTTTCCTGTTCTAATTATTATTCATCGTTTAAGATGAATAACTCCATTTTTACATTTACAATATTTCAACAAACGATCATCATTGAAGAAAAATATTGTTCTTTGCTTTTTAGCACAAATTATGTCAATTTTCCATAACTTTAAACGTAAAATATAAAATATAATTTTAGAGTGAATGTCATCGTCGATATGAGAATCATTTCCTTCGAATTTATTACAAACTTTTAGAGATTGGTATATTTGTAGAGTGCAAGTCATACAGTTTGTACTTTGATCTTATTGACGTCAATATTACCTAACTATAAGCACATGATAGTATTAAATTTAAGTTCCTAATCTATTTCTTAAAAGATGTACATTTCTGACATTTCTTCATTATTAGTCTATCATTCTTTCTTCAAATTCTATTTTCTTTATTGACTTTGAAACGTTTGTATATTAAATGTTTATATTGATTGGATATTAAAGATAGATTAATAATTAGCTTTGATTTCTTTCTCCTTTGGCAATTTTCACTTTAAAAAATTCTTGAGTCAGAATATTTTGATTATTTTTAATATTTTGATTATTTTAATAAGGAATTATAGGGAATTTAAAAAGATAGAAAAGATTTTTATTCTATCTTTAATTCTCTTAATTTTTAAAACTTTAATTTTTAAACTTTTCTAGTGTATCGATTTAAATGTTCAAGTTATAAGATTCCAAAATTTATTTTTTCTACTTAATTTCATATTATTTAATTTTCATAAAGTAAATATATTTACAGTGTCATCTTTTATCGATATGTATTAACGATACAAAAAGAAAGATTGTGATCTTTGTATGAGAGGCCATCGGTAACAGAACAATTCGGTGTACCAGAGATGAGCGGGCATGCAACCCGTTCCGGAGAGGGTGGTCAAGCGGTTCTCGAACGTATTCAGGTGTCCGTACTGCCGATCGCTGGAAAACACACCTCTTCGACATTACCTACCACATCGGCTCCATCAATGGAGAGGCAAGATGTGGATATTATAGTAAGAAAATACATTTAACTCTATATTCGTAAAAAAAATATAAATATCTGTGTACAGAGTGAGAAGTGTCACAGTTATATAAATGTTTAAATTCTCCCATAATTAATACGAAAACAATTTACAGATATATATTTATAGATATTTAAAGATATATATTTTAATGTAACATTATAATAGTGTAACATTATAATTGTGGGCTAACAATACAGTTATAATTAATAATTATATTTATTATTCATTTTTTACGACAACAAAAACAATTTCATATATATACGTTATAGAGCAAACAAAAAAAGTGTATCGGAAAAGAGATTTCCAATACTCAAAGAGTCTGGACGAGTCTGATATCCGGTGCGGTAGCAGGAGCTTTAGCAAAGACTACGATAGCACCGTTGGATCGTACGAAGATCAATTTCCAAATTTCGAAACAACCCTATTCGGCCAGGGCAGCGGTAGGATTCCTAAGTACAGCGATGCGCACTGAAGGTCTTCTCAGTCTATGGCGTGGAAACAGCGCTACCATGGTCAGAATAGTACCGTATTCGGCGGTGCAGTTTACAGCGCACGAACAGTGGAAAAGAATTCTGAATATAAATGGCATAGAAAGGTATTATTCAAAAACATCTTTTTTTAATCTCTTAGTATTCCTTCGGTTTAGTTCCGACTTCATTTGAGGGGCTCACAGTATCATGCATATCAATTTTTAGCTTTTTAGACTTTTCGGGCAGCAGAGGCTCGCTTATGTTTTTGCATTTAATAGTAGTTTGCATTCTTACTCCTTAGAATTGTTTGTCAATACTCGAGGAGTCCTATAGTTTAATGCCGAATCCGAACGGGGAACGCGAAAAATCGAATATGCTAGGCGCAGGTGGAATCGAACACAGATCCGCAGATCATGAGTCAATCGCACTGCGGCGAGCTATTCGACGCTCCAAAAACATCTTTAACAAACAAAATAATCATTATGATTTCAGGCTTGCCGCTGAGTCACTATCTCACTTTACTTACTATTTTGAAGAAGACTTTTTGCTCACTTTTTCAATAAAAAGTCACTATTCTCATTTTTTTCCGATAAAATTGTATTATTTCTGTGTTTGCTATAATTTTTGTCTAATAAGTCATACTTTTTTTAAAATTTTTCCTATGTGTTTTCTTTCCTTTTCTGTGAGTAGATTTAAATAATTTGAATCTCCTGTACAGCGACGGAATTCTTTTATTTTATTATTGATTAAAGACGGTTTTCATTTAAGCATTTCATTATAATTTACAATTCCAATTCACTTAAATTAAATAAATTTATTGAACGCTAGTCATGAAAAGTGTTGTCATATAAGTATTTGTGCTAACTTTAACTTTATCAATATAAGAAACTTATTAAAAAATGTGATATTACTTGTACAAATGCGTAGAACTTATTGCAATATTATACTAAATAATATTGGGCCAGAGAAAAAGTTTTGTACAATTTTGTTAGCTTAAATTATATACAGAATATATTTGTTGCGAAATTTTCGATTATCTGACATGAGTTTTTTTTAAAAGTTCATTTTTAAAAAAATGTTTCTACGACTTTTTATTACCAAGTTACAGATTACAAATAAAAAAGCATTCTAATTTTGATTGCTCATAACTCCGTTAAAAATCATCATATCGTAATTAATAAAACCGATTCTTAAAACTTTACTCTATCGAATAATGTGCTAATTTTTTAAATGTAAAATATATAGAAATTTGAGTTATAAAAACTCAACTTGTAATATTACTATTGTTATGATTGCGCAATAGTTATAAGGACAGTAAAACCATATTTTTAGCTCAAATTTATATATTTTATTTTTTTTTAATTGACAATTATATCATTCAATAGATCAACGTTTCAGCTTTAAGAATCTGTTTTTTTAATTCCAATATAATGATTTTTAATGGAGTTATGAGCAATCAAAGTCAAAATGTTCTTTTTTACTTAATTCGAATAACTCAAGAACAAAAAATCATAAAAATATTTTTTTTAAATGATTTTGTAAGGAAAACTTCAAACTTTCACGATACAGATAGTCGAAAATTTTCACAAAATTTTTTTGACAAACTCACAAAGAGAAGAAAAATTTTTCTTTTTGTCAGCTAGTTTTCTATATATAAAAATTATAAAACTCATAAATTCAAAAAATATAGTCACTATTCAAAAGTAGAAATTTCAAGCTTTAAAAGAAATTTTTTTTAATTTAAATTTTATTCGTTTTTAGTGAAGATATTGTGTACATAATTTTGAGCTAATAAAATACCGCAAAACTTTTCCTTCAATAATAATTTGTTTCCAGATACTTGTTTCATTCCTAAGTTGTTTCAATTTTTGAATTTAAATACTATTATTATTAGAACTTTGTCGTCTTTTCTGCCGCACATGTATTTTTAACGATACCATTTTTAAAATTCAAAAAATGCCTTTAAATTTAATGATTAAATATTAAATAATATTATTTAATATATTAAATAATGATATATTAAATAATGAAAATATCATTGTCACAGAATAATATATTCAAAATAATAAAGTGTTAATTCTTAGATATCCATTCTATACAATTTTAATCAAATCTAAAACAAACTATCTTGTTGCTCAGTATTTAAAAATCTCTTTTCTCACTATTTTAAATACAAAACTCACTATTCTCACTTTTTTGGTAGCATTGAGCCGGCGGCAAGCCTGATGATTTAAATGAGGCTATTATATGCAAATTTTATTCTAGTGTTATGAATATTTACAGAGAAAAGCCATGGGCGAGTTTCCTGGCCGGCGCACTCGCGGGTGTAACGTCGCAGACTATGACTTATCCATTAGATTTGATGCGAGCGAGAATGGCGGTAACTCTAAAGGCCGAATACAAGACTCTACGTCAGGCGTTCTGGCGAATGTATAAAGAAGAGGGAGTATTGGCGTCCTATCGTGGTTTCACCGCTACAATCCTCGGTGCCATCCCATATGCCGGTTGCAGTTTCTTCACATATGATATGCTGAGAAACTTATTGTCTGGTGAGTTCCTGTTCACACGATGAATTTCTTTGATGCCCGTCGACGGTGGCGGTGCTTGTACTCACATACGAGGGTCGTTCGATAAGTCTGGTAAATAATTATAAAATGGTGTAACAATTCATTTGAAGATGTGACAAAAAAATTATCACTTTTTAAACCTTTCTTCAAATGTCAGTTAGAATTGATGCGATGTTCATATTCGGTAGTCATTTAAAGCGAGTGAAAAATTTAACAATTGCCGCGTACAAAAATAAAAAAAAAATGAATTCCGTGCAAAATTACAGAATTTGGCTTCGAATTGATTCCTCAACCACTTAATTTTGCATGGAATTCCTTTTTTATTTTTATTCGCGGCAACTGCTTAATTTCTCGCTCGCTTTAAACAACTACGTGAACAATGCATCAATTCTGGTTGAAATTTTATCTGGAAGAGTTTGAAGAATGATACTTTCCAGGTGTCACGTCAAAAAGATTTACTCATAAAGATTTATCAGACTTATCGAATGACCTGCGTACATACACACATACACATACAATATGCGAAAAAAAGACAGTCGAGAGTTATACGAATGAGAGTGGCTGTTGTATATGATCGTAAAGCAGGGTACCGATGGGGCACGTCGGGGGCACCCTGTTTCCCCTGATATTGGGACGGTACTAACTTTAATAGCGACGCGAGACAAGCCCGACCGGCGGCGTATTTCGAAGTGCTGCGTGCTTCATGTTCGATGATGGCTACGTGTCGATGAACAGTGTACACGGTGACTATTCCGGGATTCTCGACCTCGCTCATTTGCGGCGGCATCGCTGGAATGGTCGGTCAGACAAGCAGCTACCCACTGGATATTGTGCGGCGGAGAATGCAGACGTCAGCGATCAAGGGCCAGCATTATCACACGATCACGTCGACTATCATGAAAATTTATACGTGAGTATTTAAAGATACTAATTTATTTAAAGATAATAATCGAGTATAACGAATATCTAATTATGTTGAATAAATGAATTGTTAGTAAAGTTAATATTAAAATAACTTATAATATTAAAATAAAAAAGACAAAAAAATAAAATATTTTTTAAATTTCAAGAAACAAAAGAAAAGAATTTAGATTTATATTTGATAATATACTTATTTACAAATACATAAAAATTGATACATTTAACATTTAATAATTTGCCATTTTTTTAATAATAAATGCAATTTCATATTTATACAAAATTGATAAATTATTGTTGTGCATGTTACAGGGAAGAAGGAATAATGGCTTTTTATAAAGGCTTAAGCATGAATTGGGTAAAGGGTCCTATTGCTGTTGGAATAAGCTTTGCCACGCACGATACAATACGAGATACATTGAGGAAAATAATTTGTGAAGATACATAGGGGATTAATGAAATAAACATTGAAAGTTTGGGGTTATTATGGAATAATATCAATCAATAATTATAATTAATAATTATATTTAATTATATTAATTATAATTATTGTTTGACTGTTATGTCCAAATACACTTATATAATTATTAATTTTCATTTACATAATTATATAAGTAATAATTGTAATTATTAATCATTAATTAATCATAAATTATGATTAATTAATAATCATAATTTCATCACGAATCATAATGAATCAATATGTCAGTGTACGTTTCAAATTTTCGCTTGACAAAAGAAAAAAAAATGGTAACCGTGCACAAATTATTAATGACAAGAAATAATATTGCAGTAGATGCATTATTATTAATACAAAGAGAATAATTAGTTTGTTATTTTATGAGGATATTTTACCAAAAGCCAATACAGGAGATCATTAGTACAAATTGTTAAATATTATGTACATATTGTTATTCCAAACATTATAGAAATCGTTGAACAGTTGAAGAGATGAAATACTTGTAGATCCATATACCAAATCGAAATATAAATATTACGCGTAAATAAAGATATGGTTTTTAGCTTATCTTAATTAGGTATCTTCAGATATGATTGAAACAAACTGAAAAACAGTTTATATAAAAATATGACTTTTCTGACTTACCTTAAATATTTTCTAATAAAGGCAAACAAACAATAGTATAATTTTCATTCGAATCGTGTACATGGCACATTTTAAAGATTGAAATACTCAAGAGAATTCTCGATGATTTTTTTAAAAGCCTGTGTAAAATAGAAATATTGTACAGTTTTTAAGATAAGTTGCGCTTGAAATTGACATTTAGATTATATTTTATTTGATCATTATGCTTATAGTGTAATTGATTGATTTATTTTGATGCTACAACTAGTACTATCTATCTATCTACATCTTTTTCTTTAAGAAAGACTGCAATTGATAGCGACAATAAAATTTAGAAACATGTGAAACATCGTAAAAAAATAGATATAACATTATACTGCTATGAATCTATGTTATAATTAATTACTGACAACAATATCTACATTACAATTTATTAAATCTCCTGAGAGTATTCCAGCCATATTGAATTGTGTGTGTCATATGCGAGAAATGACATGTTGATTTTTCTTGCATATCATTTGTAAATAAAGAGAATTTGGATGAAATGAAATGAGATCGCTTTAAAATATTTGTAAAAATGGACGAAAATTATCCTTATCTCTCTCGAGTCAATAAATAATCGTAAAAAACACGTAAAGTTTACTAGGTTTTACTCAATGCATGCATAATCTATTTTCACTTCATGCCTTTTTCGATTCTTTACTACCAAGAGAAATAAAGAATCTTCGTCCATTTTTACAAGAGTTTTAAAGCGATCTTATCATTTTATCCAAATTCTCTTTATTTAAAAATGATATGCAAGAAAAATTAACATGTCATTTCTCACTTATGACGTCACGATTCAATGGCTGGAGTAACTACTTAGGAACCTTAATGTAAAAAAAATAGATTTGTACATTTGCTTTAATTACATTTGAGCATCTTGCAATCAAATACTTTCTCATATCTTGTATATATTATATATTTTTAAATGCCATATTATATTTTATGTTGAAATATGTAAAATAAATGTAATAGACAGAAAAAAAGAGAATCATGGTCGCATGTTGTCGAAGACGTTGTTTTATAGTCGATGCAAAAAATCATTACCTTCTCTATATTTTGCAATATTTAATATTTAAACAGAATTATTAATAAATTCTATCTCTTTGATAATGTATGTACGTTTTTTTAGCGATCAATTTTCGAAAATTTTCAGAATGTAAATTACAACACACACATTGCATTGTAAAAGATTATTTATTCTTAACAATTTTGTAATTTTGTTTGCGATTATTGTATTATATATAATGTAAAGTCATTTAGTAAATATATAAATTTTATACAGTGTACAGTTTTTTATTTCACTTATATCCCTGTATAATTGTGTATCTTTATTTCTATAATCTTATTAAATCTTATTAAATCGAATTAAAAATAAAAAAAGCTTTCGCTTTCTAAGAGATCACACAGTATAGTACAACCTACATTGTAAATTTAAATATTTGATATGTAATCCATGCATAAATTAACTGTTTTTAAATAAATGTAGTATAATTGTATGATAAATATGTTAATTAAGTCATTTATTTAATACAACATAGTAAGAAAGAGAAATATCAGTACGTTGAATATCAGAAAAAAGCATCGTATATCATATGAGAATACATAAAGAACCCATACAGGTATAAATACAGGTATAAATCAGATTTATTTCCTAAAAATCAGAAGATAATAATTTTATAAAACGTATAATTTATTGAACTCATCATGAGTTACCATGTTATTTCCATGAAATGCATATAAATTAGCAAATTCAGAATATTTACAATTATTCACAGAACGCGTTCGTTCTTCTATTTTAATGCATGGAAACCCACGAGTTTTTTCTAGTCACAAATTTCTGTCACTGTAATAGCATCTTATAAATTTTTTGTTTACTTTGGCTTGGTCTCCTGATCATTGACGTATCTTATATAAATTTCTCGCTCATCACTACCGCCAGGCGGAATCTCAGCTTCGTTTAAATATGAAACGCCTATCGCAAGAACGGAACCATCATGGCTAAAACTAAGCGCAGCCACACCAGCATTGTATCGGTGAAACTGGCACAGTCGTTTCTTATTAAAACCATCCCAAATATTCACATAACCATCCGAGCCACCGGTGGCAAACGTGTTATATGCAGAATGGAAGCTAATAGCATTCACTGGATAAATATGTTCGATATTATTTTCCTTTATTCTGTGACATTTAAATGCGTATTTCTTTTTCTGAGCTTCTGGCATTGTATCAAGATACTCGACGGCGACTCGACCTTCTATGCTGCTTAACACATATCCCTATATATAAAAAATAAAATTTATAAAGGAATGTGAATGTATATTATATACAAGCAAGTAAACAAAGTGAGCAATAAATCATGAACTTTATAAAGAATGAATGTACCTGTTCGTTAGGGAAACCTTTGATACATCGCGTTTGATATTTTAGACTACTTTCTCGTCTCTGAAACATGCCTGCCATGTTTCTTAAATCCCAAATGCAAACTTTTCGTTTTGCTGTACCCACTACGAATTTGTCGCCACATACAGACAAGGCAAGGACCACATCAGGTTGCAAATAACTACCAACGCAGGTAGGTGATCGAGGATCCCACAATTTTACCGCGGCATCCCAACCACCAGTTAATATTGCATTTACAGCTGCACAATACTCTATTTTTCTAATTGGCTTATCATGTGTGCCCATTATTGTTTCTACAAATATTTTCAATGTATATTTGTAATAAAAATATAAAGTAAAATAATAAAAAATATTAAAAAAGATAATAGTACCAGTATTGCTATTTATGTCATACATTTTCAGAGTATTTCCTAATCCACCGCTATATGCATGAACAGCATCCTGCAAAGTTTTGTAATGAAAAAAAAAATATCAGGGAATTATCAGAATAAAAAAACATGATCAAAAGCTTTTGGAAATATTAGATAATGCAATATATAATAGAGCAATTATTTGAAGATTCAGGTCCAATTCTGTCATTCTGTGTCATTAAAGAGAAAAACTCAATGTATGTTAACTCTATAATGTAACAGAAACAAATATAAATGGAATTAAAATAATTTGTGCATGATTTAAAGATTGTCTCCAGATAATTAAGAAAATAGATGGAATAAAGGCTTAATTACAAAATCTTGATATTAATAAAAATTAAAATAATTTGCTACTTTTTTATTATACACAAATGAGAATAATATCAAATGAATTTATGTAATGTCTTTAAGAAGTTACAATACTTCTCTCTATACAATACTTCTCTTCTATTACGATCAATATTACATGAAAAAGCTAATTGCTGAAAAAAGAACCTAGAATGTAGAATTGTGCCTTTCCATTCCTTCAATTGAAGAAAACAAGAGAAATTAGTGGCTAGTTACCTGAAACGCAACGTCCAATACTGGTAAATCGTGATTATACTTTAATCTCATCGTATTAGCATGTATGTCGTACAATCTCACTGTACTGTCCCATGATGACACTAATAGGAACTGTGTGGAGTTTGGTCCAAATTCGACCGCAGAAATTGCGTCGGTTGGTGGTGACTTTATTTTAAATTCAGTTCTCGACTCCATTCTATCAAAAATACAACAGAATCAGCAGTATTTACAAATAAGCGCGAAACTCGTTGGACGAATTTTTACTAACACTTAGATATCTGCAAAATCATAGTTGTAATGAAAGAAGAATCATTGTTTTTTTTTTATGACAATAGCAGATAAATGTGAATAATGTGTATAAACCTTGTTGCCAAGATAAGTCTTCATAAACACAATATAACCTATAATCAATAGGCGTGCAAATCCGGTCAAAATTTGTAACGTACTTATTTGATACAAATCAGTTGAAAGATTAAAAAGGAACTTCTAGTCGTATATAAGACGAATGTTAACGATTATTGAACACACGTAAGTTTCAGTATAGTAAAATAAGAGTATTTGAAACACCACGGTTATTCCTATCGCGTTCCTCCCTCTTCTTCTATATTCAAATATATTTTTCTTTCGTTGGTAACATCAAATGTGATAAATAATTATGGAAAACAATTGTATATGCTGGATAAATATTCTATTCTATTCTATGAAAAACAATTGCAATTAAAAAATTTTGATTCACAGATAATTTTGTAATTACTTTCATACTACATAACAAATTGACATTTATTCATATTGTTCATTATTATTGTTTATTATTTAAACAAATTAAATTTAAATAAATCATAATAATAATAAATTAATAATGATAATGTGTAAATTATATTATTGGTACTATTTTCAATCTTTTCTATGTTTATTGTTATCTTTCTTAGCTTTAAATTATTTCAGTTTCTAGTATTCAGGTTCTAGCTTTTTATTATTTTTGTACTGTTACATAATTATATTCTGTGAAATTTACAATAATTAAATATAAAGAATTATCAATTTATAATTATAATACAAAAACGAAATCGACTATCGTAGATATATTACCTACTGGAAATATATCCGTGGTTACCGTGCTACGTAGTTAAAGCATTTTATGCATATAGAGGCGTAGTAATCGATTTCTTTCTAAAATCTAAAACGCGGTTGCGTTTACATTGGATTTACTTGAATTTACGAGTTTATTCCATTTCGGAGAGTCTTTTTACATTTCGTTGGAAGTGCCAAGACGCGTACAGGTACGTCGAACGTTCTGGCAAAATGGCGGATAAGTCACGTCGTGTAGCGCAAACGGAAGATTTATCGAACGTTGAGTTCGAAACCAGCGAAGATGTCGAGGTTATTCCTACCTTCGACAACATGGGTCTCCGCGACGAATTGTTACGCGGAATCTATGCGTACGGTACGTCGTTTATTATTTTATTTATCAACTTAACCTTAGCTTTTGTACGACTTATTTTGTTTAGATTGAATCGTAGGAGTTCATTTGGAAATGTCACCCGAGTTGCCCTTTGCATCACTTTATCCTTGTTTAATATCTGATAAACAATATACACAAGAAGTCTGTTTTTTATGCCTGCACTAAACTACATTAAAACTTTCTCCAAATATCAAACATATCTGTCTCACTTTAAGTTCCAAAAGTATATTCAACCATAAAAAATACCTAGAGATAAAATAATACACAGAGATATTCGAATGATGATTCAAACATAGTTTAGATCTTCAGATGATTATAAAAAAAAGCGGATTATATTTTGCATATATAATCAACCCAATGCACATGTCTGTTCTAATGAAAATGTTGATTGTAATTATTGTAATCGTTAACTATGTATTCTTATGTTTATATTATTTATATTTGTGTTTATTATATTTTTTTATCTCTATGATTTCTTTGTAGCTTAGTTATCACAATGTTAAAAAAATTTATAATAAATTTATAATAAGTTACTATCTGAACGTCTTTAAATATTTTGTTCTGATTTCTACATAGGTTTTGAAAAACCATCAGCTATTCAGCAACGATCTATCAAACCTATCATGAAGGGTAGAGATGTTATCGCTCAAGCACAATCTGGTACAGGAAAAACCGCTACCTTTTCAATTGCGATATTACAGTCACTGGATACGCAAGTACGAGAAACTCAAGTTTTGGTTTTGTCCCCAACTCGAGAACTTGCCACTCAAATCCAGAAAGTTATTCTTGCATTGGGAGATTTTATGAACGTACAATGTCATGCTTGCATTGGTGGTACAAATCTTGGAGAAGATATCAGAAAACTCGATTACGGCCAGCATGTTGTATCTGGTACACCTGGTAGAGTATTTGGTAGGTATCATTTTTTTTTTTATTATATATATAATTTTATTGTGTGCATATTTTTATTATATATATTTAATGTGAGAAAGAATTTTTTTACACTAACATCTGTGTAACATTCTGAACTTAGATATGATTAAAAGGCGAGTACTCAGAACAAGAGCTATCAAAATGCTGGTACTTGACGAATCTGATGAAATGTTAAACAAAGGTTTCAAGGAACAAATATATGATGTGTATCGATATTTACCACCAGCAACACAAGTTGTTTTAGTTTCAGCCACTTTACCACATGAAATTCTTGAAATGACTAGCAAATTTATGACAGATCCTATCCGTATCCTTGTCAAACGGTAAATTTGTCTTTAATTCATCTTTAATTTTGTATATATGTTATATGTTGTGTTATTCTAATTATTTCTAATTTCAGTGATGAATTGACATTGGAAGGAATCAAACAATTCTTCGTTGCTGTGGAACGAGAAGAGTGGAAATTTGATACACTCTGTGATTTATACGACACGTTAACAATAACACAAGCGGTTATCTTTTGTAATACTAAACGTAAAGTAGACTGGTTGACGGAAAAAATGCGAGAGGCTAATTTTACGGTCTGCTCCATGCATGGAGATATGCCACAAAAAGAACGAGATAACATAATGAAAGAGTTTCGATCTGGTCAGAGGTAAGTATTAAATTCCAAAAATAAAATTAAAAATTTGATTTTTTTACAAGAAATTATACCAACATGTTTCTTTTTTTTTTTACAGTCGCGTGTTAATTACAACCGATGTATGGGCAAGAGGAATCGATGTTCAGCAGGTGTCGCTCGTAATTAACTATGATTTGCCTAACAATCGTGAATTGTATATTCATAGAATAGGTCGATCAGGACGTTTTGGACGCAAAGGTGTGTCCATAAACTTTGTAAAAACGGATGACATCAGAATCCTTCGAGATATCGAACAATATTATTCTACGCAAATAGATGAAATGCCGATGAATGTGGCTGATCTAATATAAAATACGAGATTTATGCGAAAATTAAACATTTCACACGTACAAAAATTCTTTAACTTCGATTATACATTAATATACATGAAATTCTATCAATAATAGCACATACCAATAGTTTCCAAAATCAGTTTAAGGATTGAAAACCCTTCGATGCTTAGTATCCCTAAGTTATTTTTAGTATGTAACTTATAATATTATTATAACAATAATAAACGGAGAAAAGTATCACTTTTACATTATACAAAACTATTTGAATGTAATACGTGAGAAAATTAAATTAACTATACTTTCTACATCTACTAGGATCATTGATAACACATTCTTTTATGAGAATGTGAAATAAATTCTTTTTTGTACATGAATTATATAGATATTACTTATGTATAACATTATGAGAAGTATGAGTAGATTTTGTCAATAAAGTATTTTATGACTTTAATTATTTTTTTCTCTATGTAAATATTAATTACAATATAGAAACTAGCGGCATTGAGGTAATGCATAGTATACATTCTATATATCTATATACAAATAATCAATAACTGCTAGTTGCCCCACAGTTCAGATGGCAGCGCGGCATAGTAACACGCGTTGGACCCGAAATGAAGCCAAAATAGGAGAACTAAAAATCTTACGTTAACAATGCGTAATTATAAATACAAGTAAATATTATTTATCGCATTAAAAATGTGGGCGAAGTATTTAAGGTGCAATAATCAATTAGTAATAAGAATTAATAATAAGAATAAGTTATTTATTTTCGTGATAATATCTTTGGAAGTGTGTTATGAAGGTGCAACTTTAAATAATATACATATATATTGATTACAATATTTTAAATTAAGAAGGTAAATGATATTAACGAAATTGAGAGTGAATAAATTAACAATATAAGTCAATGTGTATGTGTAATTTCAATTTGTTTTTTATTCCTCTATTAATAGATTCTATACTTAATCAATAAAAATTAAAGAAAAATTGAAGGAAATGGAGCAACAAAATGATTGTTCGATCCAGAGAGGACAAGCATTGCGTCGCTATCCGAATGACTACAAAGCGGAAGGACATTCGTCCACTTGTATGTGTCTATAAATTATTCTGAATCTATGGGAACTGATTTTTCAATACTTACTATTTTTATTCCTTTTTTATTTACAGTAAATAAAACAACGACGAATCAACCACAGTATTCGAATACAGGAAGACCTACAGTACGCATAGCCGTGTATCTAATGACAGGAGTATTTCTAACAATGGAAGTTGAACAAAATATGACTGCACAACAGATTTTTACGATAGTGCAATCAGAAGCGGAGCTGGGTCTATCAAGATTTTCTTTGTCAACCACTACACCAATTTTCGCACTATGGATGTGTTCTTCGCAACTTGAAGTTCAATTACGTCCAACACATAAACCTGTGGAATTGGCTGCGAAATGGAATTATCTTGTAAACAAGTACAGCTCTTATCCAGAAGATTCCGACGACGAGGAGCCTTTGCTATATTTTCGTAGAAATATATTTCTCTCAAAGACGGAGGAAGAACAGATCAAGGATATCAAAGTCCTTGAATTGCTTTACGCAGAAGCCAGGTACAACGTTCTGCAAGGTATGGAGCGAAAGAATGAGATTTTTTTCTATAAAAATAATATAATTTCTCTTATAATATAATTTGCCTTCTGCCCAGGACGGTACGCGTGCGATGGCCCTGCACGTTACGCTAGTTTAGGAGCATTACAGGCTCGAATCGAACTCGGACCTTATAACGCACAAACCCACACTTTGGCATTTTTTCATAGACATCGCGGCCGGTTTTTACCGCATCATTACGCTTCTCCTAGTCTTCTATTAGGATTGGGACTCGGATTAGGACTGGTGGGTGGCAAAGGAGCACCTGAGGCGCATCTTTTAGAGCAATACAAACGAATACCTAGTCATAATGGTAGCGCCAACGCAAATCCCAAGAAATTGATCAGAAAGTATCTCGAATTCTGTTGGAATTTACCGTGCTACGGCGCAGCCTTCTTTCAAGGGCAAATCGAGCGACCCGTCAGAGGCCTAGCATCGTGGATCACTAATCGCGATATGCAAATTCTCATCGCGATTAATACGTCGGGAGTGTTCATAGTCGACGACATACAGTGCGTAAGTATTCATTGAGCCAAAAATTCTCATTTAAATGTGATTATTTTTTATTGAACGAAACTTTATATAAAATACATCTATAGAGTATATAGTATAGTAACATTTGAAATATATTTATGTAGAGCTTGCTATTAGGGCTAAAATACTCGGAATTAAGCTGGGAAATGGCGAAACCTTCGGATGAGAATAATCCGGATTGTCTACCTTGTTTGTTTCTGCAATTTCCGGTACGAGAGAACGGAGCGCGCGTCTACAAGATTCTACAAGTATTCTCAAGACAGGTAAATAAATCATTTTGAAAATAATTACATAATTTATATAAATAACAGCTTCCGAATAAGTCAAATTGAACGATAAAGAAGCATAAAAGCTAACGCAAGGTGACAATAAAATGCAATAATATATTACTTTACATATCAATAAATATTTCAATATCATATATCTGGTCAACTTCTATCTGGTCAAGTATTACAAATCAAACCAATATCAATTGCTATATCATCGTCTACAAATTACTTATATTAATATAAAAATCCATCACGCAAGGATTCTTAATTCTCTTTGGTTTGATCCGTTCAAAAATTACATAATTATTCTTACGAAAACTAAATATCATACAGCAGAAATCGCTATTTCAGGCGCCAATGATGGATACTTTAATATCTGGTTTTGCGGAGGATTATCGTCGTCAATTTATTAACAGCGACAGCAACAATGATCAGTTGGAGCATTCGCTAGTCTTCCCCAGTGGAAGCTTCACAAATAAACTTAGTAAATTTACACTGGCCACTTTTGATGATGAAGGTAATGAAACGATACTACAAGAAGAGATCTTCATATGTCAATTTATTTATTTTTCAAAATCATTTCAGGTCGATGTATCGGTCAAATGGGTTCGTGGTCTTTTCGATAAGTACATTGTGATTGTACATTTTGTGATGCCAATATATTCTCTGATGATACAAAATGGAGTACGATTTTTGTAATATATAAGAAATTCTTATACGCGCGAGCTAATATACTTATATGTATACACATTTTTTAATATGATGTTTCAATGTTTCTGAAGTGCTTGAAGATGCGGATTTCTCTGTAAACGATCTACCAGTACCTTGTATCTCTGCGGCACTACAGTTCTGTGCCAATTGAGATATGTTTCCAGCACATGCATATTGAAGCTTATTTCGTTTACTTTGGCTAACATCTCTTCCTTCTTCGTTTTCGGTAAATCCACAGTCTGCATGTAAATATTATTTATAATAATTATATGAAAATACATCAATGTTACATGTAGAAAAGAATGCTTGAATGTGAACGAATGGGCAGAACGAAGCTTTTGACAAACCTGCGTTAGAAGGGTTTGCAGCTTCTCTAGTTCCATAGCTTGCTTTTCAATCATATGTAAAATACGATTCGCTTTGTCAATGGCTGTCTGCTTGAAGTCGCTCAAACAATCGTCGCGCAGCAGATACGCTTCCGTTTTACTGATGTGTACCGGATTGCCTATTCGGGCGAGGTACGGTCCCAAATCGTTCATCTCTTGCACTTTAATTTCGCGTTGATCCAATCGCCTTATTCCTTTCTGAAAGCAGATTATGTGAGGCTGATTAATAAAAAAAAAATTCAATTAGATCGTTGATAAATACCGTGTCTAATTCAATTGTCGTTTCGGCTATTCGATTTTTGTCGAATAACGAAACTGTGAACTGCGAATTTAAATTTTCATCGGCTCTTCTTCGCAGGAACGCCGCGATGTCCTCTTCAACATCTCTGATTTGGAGTATGGAGCTATCTTCGTCCTGCAGATGTTTATTGAGTGCATAAAAGAGATCGAGGTTTTTCTCTGGCGGTGCGTTCGGATCTGACTGAAATAAAGACTTCAGATTATCATCTTCCTCTTTTCTATTTGCTAATATTTTTGTTATAAAAATTTACGTTATATCCATGGGTCATCGTAGAATCGAAAATTAAATGAATCCTGTCCCCTATTGACGGTTTTATAAATGTACGAGTAGCCTGGGTAATCCGATCTTGTTCGTAATGAAATTTAATGCAGATTTCTGTTCCGATCACCGCGAACTCGCGCTCAGCCATGTCCTTGGAAGCAGGAATGTCCTTGTTTCTATGATATTTCTCAATGATTTTCTGCAAAAAGAATTAATCATCTCATGTACGCTGTAAATTTTTCATCGATTTTTGTACGAGGAGATTACCGAGATGTGTCGAGAATGAATATTGTTCACCTTCGTGTTGTCTTCATCTACCAAAAATTCAGCATGTCTATTAAAATAATATGAAAATATTATTAATATTTATATTAATATTTATTGATATTAATTTATTATTAACAAAAATAGCAACAACATTACTTATGGTAATGGTATTATTACATATACATATCATATGAGAAAAATTTGTACGTGCAACAGAAATGTGCAAAGTTCGAAAGATTTGATTTTCTCTCAATGTTAGAACATTTTGGGAGACCTGACACGGATGAGAATAGAAATATGATAGATACATTATCGGTTTACATGTAATACACAAAATCTTCACGATCCACGTAATGTTGAGTCAAATAAAGCGGACTCATTTCGATTCGCGAGAGTCCATCAAATTGCACACTATCATAAAACTCTATTATTCTTTCGGCTTTTATCGAATCACTGTCAGATGCAAGATAATGATGTGCTAAAAAATATTTTATATCATTAATATAAAGCGATACACAGAGTTGTTGTAAAACATTTTTACTCCGAATTATACCTTTACAATGATCCGGTCGGCCCCTTTTAAAGAAATCCGTGACAGTACCGGTAGTGAAGTTTTTCCTGGATTCCGTAAGACAGTCAATTCTATTCAAATATTTTTCGTAACTTTCGACAGGAGTAGTATATTCGTAATCTTCGTAAACGGTTACTCTTTGACTCAAACTGTTGATTTCAGAGAACGGCGCATATAATTCTACTTTGGCCTTTTTGTAAAATATTGTTTTACTGCCTCGTGGATAACGTCTTTCAAAATCTGATGAAAAAATGATGTGTAGATAAATAAATATATAATGAATTAGGAAATTGATATTATTATATTCATTGACTTTAATTTAAACTTTTTGATCATATGTATAATTTCATTTTTTTATGAAAAAGATGTGAAAAAAGGTATATTATGTATATTAAATTAGATATTTTTATTTTTCCGAGCTTACAACGAAAATAAATTTTATATCTTAAATATATAAATTAGATTTAATTTTTTTTAATAAAATAAACAAGCATAGCTCTTTTACAATTTTGCTTTTTTACAATTTAATTATTTGAATTTTATTCATTGGATATTACATTATTTTTCATTTTAAACTTAAATTACCTATTACATTATTTCTAATTTTAAACTTAAACAATTAATCAATAAAAAATTTATTAAGAATGAAGATTAAGTAAATTATGTGTAGCAGTTAAAAAATTTTATTTTTATTGAATACATCTATAGATGTATCTAATCAAAATCTTATCCATTAAATATACATCTTTATTAAATAATAGAATTCAAATTGAAATTAAAATATCTTCATTAGATTCTTTAATTAAAATTGATATTTCAGACGATAAGACTCTCAGAGTTGCGTTCGGAAACATTAAATGTTGTCTCCATGTATCCTCAGCAAACGAGAATGGATTGAAATGAATTGAAATGGATTCCGATTTTCAGAAATATTGATTCACAAATGTTCAAATAAATGCTTTTCAATTCTGAATGCATTTTTATTCATTTATAGGAATTGCATGGAGCATATCTCTATGTCTTTCAATTTAAAAATAATATTAGCTTTTTCTGTGCACACAACAAACATTATGAATATTGTTCAATTCAAAATTTTGAATAGGAAATGCAGTTTTTCAATCCAATTGAATCCAATTAAATCCAAAAAAGTATTCATTATTTAAAATACGCATTCGGATAGAAAAAAATTTCAATCCATTCTCATTTTGCTCGTTTTATCCTTGTTGTTCAATGTATGTTATTCAATGTATGTTAAACAAAGATAAGACGATACAGGGGGGAGCACAGGTAACGTTTTTGAACGCAGCTCATTTCAGAGAATTTCAGTGTTTTATTTCTGCGTCATCAGACTTGATTCCACCTCCTCCTCCCCTTCACAGCCTGCGACTCGCGGCAGCCCATCCAGCTTGCTCTTCATTTGTTCAGCAACGTTCGAACCGGCAAGAAGTATTGTGAGTGTCGCGCTCGTTTCAGTATCTCCGTATATCGCTTCTCGAAATATCGATCACGAAATGAATATCAAAGAGAGGCGTGATCATTCCCTATTTTCAGCTATTGTCGGATCGCACGTAAAAGTAAGTGAATTGTAAGTGTTATAAAAAAATAGTAGTTACAAAAAAATTTTACGTTACTTAATAAAGTAATCGAGACGGAAAAACGGAAAATATATAATTTATTATGTCAACGCAATATTTTATAGGTAGTAATTATTTCCTATAACGTTATAATTTTTCGAAACGTTCTTCACGATTTGAATTCTTCGTCGATACGAAACTGTATTATAGGCTTCGTTAACCAGAGTAATTCGAGTAATACGCGAGTCGTTAGACCTAAGATATTAAAATGCGAATGATATTAATGATAATTTTTTATAATTTGTTATTAATGTTTAACTACAAAATTCGTTACGTTTGAAACGTATCGTGCATATAATTTATTATCATCATATATTCTCAAACGGTCGGTAGCGTTTTAATTGGTTTTAACATGACTCGCGTTGCATTGCGAAGTCATCGTCGTGTTCAAATTTTACGGTTAGTGGAATGTCATGGGTGAGAGACGGATCGACTTGTCGAGTGGCGTCGCAACGTGTTAGTAAACACAGCCGAAACCCATTTTTTTTTGCCATTTTTTTTGCAACGCTTGCCGATCGCGAAACGTATATATTTGATGTTCGTACATTCCAGGGCTTATATTCTGTAAAAGGTCTTCTACATAGAAGTAGACTGTCTTGTAGATTGTCTGGATTCTTAAATCGTAGGAAACTGACTATTCTAATCGAGTATTCTCCTTATATTTGATTGTAAGTGATTGATTTCTTACGACTTAAGACTACATAGAGGACTCTTAACTGTTTTACACGCCTACCGACAGTTGTCCTTGCGCAGCTTTTTCATCATATAAAATATCTGCGCGACATCGATAACTGTCGATAGGCATGTAAGAGTGATATTTCATTTGTGCGTTTTTGTCGCAGGACAAATTTTTTAATCCTGTTGATTGGCTGAGATTGGAGTTGATTGGATGAGAGTGGATGGGATAGAGAGATCTCTCTGTTCTGTACGTTTGTTAACTGTAATTTTTTTGTTAAATATCTGTTTAAAAGAGATAAAAGGTTACACGCATGCAATAATTATCTTCCGAAATATATTTAATAGATGTTTTGGTCATTATTTTAATTTAAATGTATTTGTATATTACAGATTTTTTTGATGCAGTTTCAACTCCGCTATTGCGCATTAGTGTCGGTGAGTCTGAAATTGTCTTTTATAAATTGAAATAATAGATTTATGAAATATGTATGATATATATTGTATATCAATAGAAAGCTAGATATAGACAATGAATGGAAAACTAATTAATATATTGCATTGATTTAACAATAATTTAAAAATAAAAATAGTTATAAATATAATATCTCATGGATCTATTGTCTCAGAACGGATAGATCATCGATCAATAACCTACAAATTATCCATATCTATCTTTTATATACATATATAATTAATATATTATA
>NW_017259322.1:1187825-1191571 GCF_001594045.1 Atta colombica
ATATTATATATATTAATAAATATTTGATATGAGGCTAAGCTGATCAACTTCACTTTTTATAAATTTTCCAATCAAAATTTTCAGTATCAAAGTATATGATTAATTTATAACTTCATTGTAAGAAATTTCTGTTGTAAACTTCCAGAAAAGTGTTGAAAGTTTTTATTCAACCAAAATGTGCTGCAAATTTAAAGAGATATGTTTGTGAAATTACAATAAAATTTTGTGGTACAGCATAATGCAAATCTCTAATGCGCACATGTACACCAATTTTATAAATTCACAACAAATTTCTATTGTAAATTTACAAATATTGTGAAATAATAGTAAAATTGTTATATGGTTTGTAAATTTATTGCACATTTTTATTCGAAGTGTATTGTAAATTCACAAACATTTCTAACAGTGTTCATCAACTTTCTTTGCTTGTATATTTTATGAAGTTAATCAGTTTCTCCTTTCGAGAGGAAAATTGATCTAAAAAAATATGTACCTAAACTGTGAATTCGGATTTCACTCACATACGAAGCCGGCATGTCCAAATGCTTTTCTTGCTTTATGGCAATATCTTCCTCGATTTCCGTGTCTTTTTGTACGATTTGCGGTTCACCAGGAAGCAAATGCTCCCAGAATTCGATTTTGCTCAAATCCCAGTTAATTTTCGCGCAACCGTTTTCGCGAGGCTGCATATTCACCCAGTAATTTTGATCATTCCAAATACTCTCCACTCCCAGATACCACAAATTAGTTTCTTCATCGGCTGGATTGTAAAACATTCCAGAAGAAGGTTCAAGGAAGATCGGTTCAATAATTTCTTGATTTCTCACATCTTTATCGTTTGGTAAAATAACCACCCATGCATGTATTCGTTGACCGAAATATTTATCAGGCTGCGGATGCTCGAATTCCTTAGGACCATAAGATTGAATGAATGATTGCGATGCAAATTAATATATCAAATTATAATTATAATCATAAAATCGGTAGTAAGCTTTACAAAGAGAAGAAATTTTTTAAATTTTAGTCTTAATGTATTGAGTTGTCCGGAAAGTTTGTGCCGATTAACTTATGTAATTTAAATGTATACTAAAATTTAAATTTTCTGCGTTTCAATTTTCCTTCAACATCGGCACGAACTTTCCGGACAACCCAATACCTTCAGTGAAGAAAAAAATCTCTTAAATTCTTATTACACGTCATTATTGAATAAGATATATAAAGCCAATTAAATTAAACAAAAGCTTCTTAATATACAAAAACAAATTTGAATTTTATTTAATTTGATTCTTACATGCCCTTTCTAACTGATTGTTTTGTATTTTGTTTTGATATTTGATTCTTTCTTACTCGATTGTTTTGTATTTTGTTTTGATGTTTGACTCTTTCGATTGTTTTGTATTTTGTTTTGATGTTTGACTCTTTCGATTGTTATTATATCCATTTCAAAACTATTTCAAATATAAATCATCACAATAAAAGCCTATGAAAGTCTGGATGGAAATTATGTAAAAGAATTATATATGTTAAAATTAAATATATATTCTTTTACACAATCTAGTGTTTCAATTTCAATCTAGTGTTAGTAGCTTTTATGAATGTTTTTATTGTGATGATTTATTTTATTTGTAGCCTTTGACTTTATATATTATTACAAATAAATTAAATAACATCGGAGATGAAATAGAAATTTTTATACACGTACCATGATCATCCTCTGACGCTCTTCTTCTTGTCGTTGTAATTCTGCCTCCGCTTTTGCTTTCTCGCGAGTTTCCAACTCTAAGAGAAATTGACTCCTGAAATCAGGTGGTGGCTTTAACTGATACTTGATGAGTTTAGGCTTTTCCATCGGTGGTGGTGCTTGCTCAATTTTCGGTAAATACGGACAAGTTCTTCTGGTCAGATCACAAAACACTTGCTCGCGTGATGCATATCCGCTCACCACGAATGCATTATAACCCTGTCCCAGCAATAAGCTTACCAAAAGCGTCGCGCATTCGAAACTGTTACCTTTCTGAAAGTTTAATACCCATGTCGGCGAACACAAATGTTCGGGCTGAAAGAAGGGATCGTAATTATTAAAATAGGAATTCTCACTCAATATTGTCTTTTAGTCAATTTAATTTTAATATATTAAGATTTTACAACGATGATCTTTTAGAAGTGTTTCTAACACTTCTTGATTTAATAAAAATTCTTCTTGATTTAATAAAAATTTAGAAATACAATTGAATTGAGACATTACGATTTTGCATACAAAATTGCATCAAGAATTGCATCATTATTAATAATTGAAAAACTCCTATGGAAATTTGTGTATTAATTATATCACATTAGCTAATCGTTCAAGCTTCGGAGATGTTTAATATTATTGCATGATTTATTACTATCTGGATGTTTCATAGATAAGTATATTATATTTCTATGATACCATAATGCATTTTTGTTATATTATTATCCAATATAATTGTAAGAAATTGTGGAATTTTGCAATATACAATATATTGTAAAATTCCATATTTTTTACAATTAAATTGTATTATTGCGTCGTAAATTAAATATATATACATATATATTCATATATGAATCTTTGGAGAAATTAAAAATTGTAAATTTTAAATTGGTTGGTGTATTGAGTATTAAAAGTACTGTTATTATTGATGTTTTGTTTATAATATTTAATTTTTTTAATGACTAAGTTGAAGTTATCATTAAGTTTATTTAATTCATGACTTGTTATTTTATATTAGATGCTTTCCTTAAAGAAATTTAATATTTGTATTTTTTTATAAATAGGCGTAATTATTTATTTAATACTTATAATACTTACAGTATTATTTCATGTCTATTAAGCTGGACCTTCCATCGAAAATCAAGGTTAAAAATTTAATACTTTTTAAGTTCTAACTTTTACTCTATTCCGAATTTTAGTGCTCGAATTTTACTGCTTATTTTAGTAGGAAAAAAAGGGAGAGATCCCTAGCTTAATTACAAGCTGGATCTCCATAATAAAAAACATATATATAGTGGACGTATATAAAAAACAAGTATATAGAGAATTTAGTGCTTCAAAATAAAGCAAAAATATTTTCAAATATAACGTTATTTTAAACATATCAACACGTACTCAGGCTCCACCGTGTACACGACACTAATATTTAAAGACACACATATCTTCATATGTATTCACATCCAAAATAATCTAGGTTTTATATATATTCGAAAGATAAAATTCAAATTTGTTGCTACCCATAAAAGGATAAAAATAAATAAATAAATAAATATAATTAACTCCGATCGATGATGCCGAGTCCTAAGTTCCATTAACTGCTCGCCAAAGAATTTGGTGCTCGCATGATTTTGGTATTAAAATAATCCTTAGCCATGTAGTATCAAAATCAGCTACAGCCTTAGTATTTCGACATAAAATTAATTATCCTAAATATGTGTAATTAAAATTATTTTGTATGTGCACGTGAGTCTTTTAAAAAATTTGAATATTTTTGTGTAAAGTGTGCTGCATCGATGTAGCAGGGAAATAAATTACCTTTTTACAAGCATCTGCACATTAGCATATAATTGGTAAAATTTCCAGCATATAATTGGTAAAATTTCGTTGCTGCTGTTCATAATACACACGAAAAATCACATACAATTCACGTGATCGTGACGTACCGGATCGTATCCATTTCATCAGCTTACTGAATAGCATATTTATTATTATTAATTATTAATTATATATTATT
>NW_017259322.1:1191671-1199742 GCF_001594045.1 Atta colombica
TTTAATGTCTTACACTGAGGATGAGCTGATCAAGATCGAAACGTATGTATTATAACGTATGTTGTATATGTATGTATATAACTTTTTATAAACATTGATTAATTATAATTATATTATATTTAGCACCTATCAATTAGCATTGACTCGTAGACTTTCTTTTATGAAATTTTAATTTTGAATAGCATATTATGTCTTTCAGACAATATCTGTGTTATTGGAAAAAGACCACTTTTTTCAGAATTCACTATACACAATTATATAAAAATGTATTTCCCACGTCTTTAATTTATCAGGCTCTTTTAAGTTTTCTTGTAATACTCCCATTTGCATCAAGCTGTCTCGTCTAATATGTATAACATTCTGTACACATCCAATTGATAATTTCACCAATAATGCACGAAAATGGATTTAAACCACACAATATTATAAATATAATATGACAATATTATAAATAATATTCTTAAAAAAGAATCCAATTTTATAATTTTCAAAGCTTTTATTGGATCCTTATCAAAATAACTTTTCTGCAACGTTTTTTTTTTTTTGACAATTTGTAAAACATTTACATTAAATTAATGTGGAAGTTCAATATCATCATGATTTTGCATTAATTTTTCTATTATTTCGACTTGATTACACTTCATTATACTTTTTTTTTTGCAACATATTTGTAGCAACTTCTCTAATTCTTAAATATCGCTTACACAACTTCCTTCCTTTTTTTCTTCAATAAACTTACATTTTATTTCAATAATTAGTAAGCTCATTCGTATTATTAATTTTACATTTTATAAATGAACCATATATGCATGAACCACGCGTATCCAGATTCTTTATTGCTGATTAATTTGTATCGTTTACAATTAAATCCACATGGCAGTTTTGTACTTTTCCAAATTTTCTCGATAATACATGCTGCTGTGTACCAGGTGTAATATTATTTATTGACGCGTTGAAGGAATCGGTTGAAAGTCGGTTTTTCTCTCTGCATATATTATATGTTTTATAAATTATCATGGCATTAAAATCAGCCTTTGTCATGTAAAAGTATAAATGTTAGTACATCACCACATCAACATTATTTAAAAACAACAAACATATCAGAATCATGAAATTTACTGTTGACTCAATTATTGATTTAATACTATTATATCAATGCTCGGTACATCAGAAATACGATATTCGTTATCTGTTGGCTAATAAGGAGAGACAAAGGGGGATAGTCAGTTATCTTTTATGTTTTATCCTTTTATTTACTGCATGAAACAAATGTATATAAAAAAATAGGGTTGATTGATTATTTAATTCTTTTGCAATTCTAATCCCATATCGAATTTCGAAATAATTTTCTCACCATCCACTATCAAGCGATCTTTATAAATCATTAATATATCGATGAGAATGTTTATCTATTTTTACTGATCTTCCACATACAGACATGATGATAATCCAACGTATTAATCCTTTGGCATAATTTATCCCGCAATCGTACGAGGAGCAATAATTATTAATAAATTCTCTTACGAAAAATCACGTACGAAATAATCACGTACAAATAATCAGGAACAAATAACCACGAATGAAAACACGGAGAACGCGATGTTATTTTGATTGTGATCGAGCAATAACTGGCTCAAAAAAAACATAACATCCAGGCAGGGAAGGGTAGAGAAAGACTATTTGGAGACAGTGCGACATGTAAACAATCGCAATGAAAAGGTACACACAAGAAACTTTATTTCGAAATGAATCGTGCTTTGAAAAGTGCCGCATGAGAATTCAATTCAAATTCGGATCTATATATATTTCGATAGTACGATAATTTTAGTATCATGATTTTGCAAAGAATCTTTGCACGATCAGGAAACGAACTTTAGAGTATTCTTTCTCGCGACGTTATTTTCAATGACTTTCAGTGAGCACTAAATTCAGATATGTATATATTTTGATACTACGATGTCTAAGGATTAGGATTTTAATACCAAAATCATCATGCGAGCACCAAATTTTTTGTTCAGCATCATCGGTTAGAGTAAGTTATATTTATTTATTTATTTTTATTCTTTTATGGGTAGTAACAAATTTGAATCTTTCGAATATGCGTAAATTCTATGTCATTTTAGATGTGAATACATAAAGATATCTTGTAAAGACATCTTTTAGTGTTGTTGAAAAGATATCTTGTGATCTTTCTATTGTTATTTTCGCAAAGCAAAAGGTCGACTAAACATCTTTTCGTATTGCCGAGAAAACAAACACATGAAAAAGACATCTTTCCGTTATTTTAATATTCTTTATCACTCATTCGCGAACAGTACGTGAAATCATCTAGACAGACGTAGTGGAATTCAGTTTTTGTATTTGAAAATCATAGGATAGAATAAAAGGTGCAGGAGAAATTTTATTTGTTGTACTTCTAATGAACACTAATAAAATAAAAAATTATACAAAATTAAAAAGCGTATATCACTAGCGCAAGATTTGGCAAAATTAAATTTTATTCTTAAAGAATATATATAATATAAACGTATATATAATATAATATAAACGTTTCGATCAGGTCTTCTTCAATACAAATAAAGCAATCTAAGATAGAAAAATAAATAATAAAAATAAAATAAAAATAATGGTTTACAAAAAAGTCGCGCCGTCATAGATGTTAAACATTTATTTATACATGTTTTTAGAAAATAGATTCTTATTTTTAAATTCATGTTTTGCCTTAACAGTTTTCTGAAACGTTTAAGTAAAAAATAAAATAGATTCTTATCCCGAAATGTATTCTAATAAATTCAAAAAAGGTACCATAAGACGCATATTAATGTCCGCGTTAATATAAAATTTAAGTGGTTATTTTAATTAAAAATTATACAAATAAATTTATCATCAATAACGAGCGTTGTGATCAACAAATTTTATGTTACATTTTATGTTAATTTTAACCGTTTATGTATGACTGCGCGACTTTTTTGTAAACAATTTTATTTTATTTTTATTGTTTATTTTTTTTATCTTAGGTTGCTTGTTTGTGTACTGGAGAAGGCCTGATCTAGGCCTTCGAAACGTTTATATTATATATATTCTTTATTATATATATTATATATATTCTTTCAGAATAAAATTTAATTTCGCTACTAAGATCCTGCGCTAGTGGTGCTCTTTAATTTTGTATAATTTTTAATTAATAACCACTTAAATTTTATACTAATAAAATAATTTTTCACAATCGAGTCTTCAAAGGGGACTATGATGAAAAATAATGGTTCTTTTACACAGAACACGGCAAACATTGCAGAAGATGGGACGTATATTGTTAGTCATGCAATTTCATTTCGTTTTGTGTAAAAATTAATTTAGGAATTCGATGTTATTAAATGTTACATGTATCAAAATATAAAAATTAAAAGAAGTATTAAAGACAATTAAAAGATATCTAAAGAAAGTCATCCTTTAGTTATCATGGATAAGACTATAAGACTAACAGTTCTACATCTGTCGTCTTTTAGTCATCTTTTTTTTTTTTTTCCATCGACTATATTCTTTCACTAAAAGATATCTTTATAACAATTTAGTCGTCTTTTAATCATTTTTTAGATAACTTTGTGCTCTCTGGGGACTTTTTCTTTTCCTGCTAAACAGTTCGAGCACTAAAACTCGGAATAGTACTGAATTAATAACACATAAAAAGTACTAAATTTTTTATCTTTTCCAAGCTTAATTTTTGATAGTAGGGTAGTCTAGCTTAATAGACATTATTTCTCTAAAAGAAACATCTATATAGTATAACACAGTAATGACAAAAATCGATTTTTTTCCTTCCATGAAAAAATCAAAGAGATTCTGAAAGTAGATATAAAAAAAATACCCGAAGCGTTTCTCAATGATCTTGGTGAAAGCGTTCACTACTGAATTCACCTAAATTTGGTGGAAAAAAATCCAAATGATTGATGAAGAAAGTGTATTTTGAGCGACATGTTAACTTTTATTGCATGAAAAGCCGAAATCATTTCAGCAACAATTTTTTTTGCTAATTGTCGGCTTATTTATTGCCCAGAAAATTTTCGATGACAAGATGTCGAAGTAAGTCAGTACCGGAACATGAGTATTTCCTAACATCTATTTCAGAATACTCTCTTAGAATTTTTCATGGGAGAAAACCTGTGCTGTACAGTATTACAAAAAGACATTTGATGATACTTAAAAAAACGTTAATGACTTGATCTGGTACGCTCTCAGACACGAATATTTCTTTTTTACATCTACTTTCAGAATCTCTGATTTTTTCACGGGAGAGAATGTGTGTTATAATAAGTCATGAATTCAATACTATTACAGTTCAGATATTCATATCGATAAACGAAATAATTGGTAATGTTTACATATCTCAGTTTTCTGAATCCACCAGATTTATTTAATAGCAACATAAACTAATCCAGCATCGTCCTTATTCTTCGCTGGGTCATAGTAGCGGCCTGACTTATCGACGTTTATTTTTTTTATTTAAATACTGTAAGAAATTTATTAGATATAGGCTGATATTCATAGTCGAATCTTAAGTAATGTCTTAAGACGCTAATACCTTCCGATTGATTTGTGACTTTTTAAGATTGTACTTAAGACGGTCTTGAATATAAGATCTGACTATGAATACCGGTCATAGATATAACAGAGATACTAACAGCGTCAGGGCTGTGTGGCAGAACGAAAGTTTATCAACTCGGAGAGATCAGGTCTAAATCGAGACGAGAAGCTGATATTTTTCTGTTGTCGTCATTGTTCACAATACTATCAACTTTAAACTGCAAGAGACAAGAATCATTTATTTCCTTCTCATAGAACTCTAAGAATTTTTTCAGAATTTTTTACTGCATTTTCTTATTTTCGATAAGTCGGACCACTACTACTGATCCAGCGAATTAATGCACTGTACATAAGAATGGATATAGTCCTTCAATTCAATAATTATTAATAATATTAAAGATAACGGTAGAAATTAACATCATCAACAGAAAACTTTGTGTAGCTAAACAAGTAAGTCGTAAGCTATTGCCCTCTTATGGCAAGTATCGCAGTTAAAATACGAAACTCAATGGTAATTCCAAGGGTAACTTTAAAATAAATTAATTTCAAAGAACAAATATGTGGACATAAAACGACTAAAAAACAATTTAAAGAGATCTTTAAGATGTTTAAGAATATGATGTCTAAAAGATGTCTTAATACGTTTACGATTTCTGAGACATCTTCGCATTTTGAACATATTGTTCTAACTTTACAAAAAATAACGTATCGTGCAACGGTATATACATCGAAATATTAAACTGTAAAATTATATATGATATTATTGCGACTGTCGTATGTAGAGAGGTCCTCCAATACCGACGGAGGATAATCGCTGAGGCGCATCTGCCACGTGCCTCCTATCAGTTCATCCAGAGAGAAGTAATAATAATAATAATAATACCAAAGAGTAAATACGTGAACACATTCAGTAATCGTCGACGTAAGCGGTAGGGATGTGAAACGGAGTGAGATAGAATGTATACAAGCAAACGTGGGGAGCACGTGGCGTGGCGTGCGTATCGTTCTCGGTCCATGACCTACGCCACTGTATTATAATCTACGAGTAGAATTTATTGCATCGTACAACGTGAACGTCGCACTCTCGTTCTCTCTTCGTACTTTGTAGGATAGAGAGGAAAAGAGGGGGAAAAGCGAGAGAGTAACAGAAACAGACGAGGAGGAAAAATACGTTGCGAACGTTGCGCGTCACAACGCGTGTCCCAGTGATCGCGTTTAAACAGTTTCCTCCCACTCTCCCTCCCTCTCTCTCTCTCTCTCTCTCTCTCTCTCTCGATTCTTCCATCACTCATTTTTCTCTCTATTTCTCTTAGCTCTCCAACTTTTTATCTATGACAAATTAAGCGAAGAACAATCTCACGGGAAAATTCATAGAATGGAGGCGTCGAAACGCACGGACGTTTCTCGTGTCGTCGTCTTTCGTTCTTCGCGGAACTCGTCGCGTCTTGGAACATTGTAGGGAAAGGACACTTTTTTTTTTTGCAGATGCGTAGTAGAGAAGCCTGAACTACGACGACGATGGTGACGACGAGGGTAGAGAGATGGTCAGTGGGTGGCGGTGACGGCAACGGCGGTATCCCTCGACCCTTTCGCCCACTTCCGCCCCCTCTGACCACCCGACCCAACCCATACCGAAGCAACCTACCTACCTCCCTTCCGCCTCCTCCCCTCGTCGCCGTCGTTGCCCTCGGCCGTCTCTCTCCGCGCCTCGCCTCACCTCGCTTCGCCTCGCCGCGCCGCGTCGTCATTCCGTCCTCCCCTTGTACCCCCCCTGCCCCCTCCTCCTCCCTTCCCCCCGTCAACCCGAGCCAAGCCGCGCCGCGCCGCGCCGCGCGTCACCCTCATTCCGCGCGACCCCTTCGACCGGCATCCACGTGGGACGCAAGACGAGGGTGTGAGGTAGCAGACAACGCGGAGATACCACCGCGCCGCGGCAGCTGGCACAGTGTTTCTCAACCACGAACTTTACGCGAGAAACCCGCACTCTCCGCATGTATTAATTCGTTCACGCCGTATGAGCGGTAATTTACAACTCTCGGACTAAGCTGGATGCACGCTCTCTCGCGTTCGCGCATACGTAGTACGTACGGACGTATTACGAAATATACCGGAGCGCGCAGCGAGATGATAAATAGACCACGCGGGGATTTAACAGCCACTTGGGTGAAAATTACGAGCGCGCCGGTATTTTGAGATTTTCTGTTTTTCTTCTTGCTTCTCTTTTCCCGTCATGCACAGTTAACCGTCGTTTCTCTCATCCATCGTCGCGTACGTCGAAATTTCGCTTTCGACCGTGAAACGACCGTCTTCTTCACGGTAAAAAGTTACATCGACAATTTTGCAAAGTATTATAATTTATTACTTTTTCTCCAAAGTTCCCATCCTCCTCGTCGATTCGCGTTGACCCATTTCATCGTGTTCGTGATTTTTAACTCGATCCGAGTGACGCGAAACCGTGCGCGGCAAAATGGCGCGCAGTAACGAAGGCGCGAGGTTGTTAAGCGCGACGAAATCGTGCTTTAAAGCGGATAGATTCAAATGGGAACGAAACACGCGCGGTCGTCGAGGCAAATCGTAAAAGATAGACGTCCGAGGGTTACATGCCGTCGCGATCCATCGTCTAAAAATATATCGCTCTCTCATCGACGTATCTCGTTGCCGACATTATGCGTCGCGCAATTCGCTCGCGATTCGTCCGTGTGTCTGCGACGAAGAGAACGAGACAGAGATAGAGAGAGAGAGAGAGAGAAATAAAAAGAAAATGAGAGAGTCTCCTCACGCGGATCGCGGATCTCCGGATTTATACACGGTACAACGTCGTTACATGAACGTCGCGCTCAGAGGGAACGAGCGAACCGGGCGATGATCAAAGTAGGACGCTCGAAAGCACGGATCGAAGCGCTGATTAGTCGAGGCTTCGAGCGAGGTGCTGCGAGATAGCGCTTTTCGGAGCGCCTCGATGTCGTGCCGCCGGTGCCGCGCGGCGTATCGAGGACGTTATCCGTGGACCCGAGCGTCTGTGTATATACGCGCGTGTGCATGTGTCGAGGGTTTGCGCGCGCGCAAACCCTCATATACGTGCTCGTGTGCCTGTGTACGAGCTCGCGAGGGAAGATGGAACGGCGGAGCGAGCGACCGAGGGAGAAGCACGGTCGGTGACGAAGGGGAGGAGAGTTCGCTCTCGCGAGTACGAGAGGGCGACAGGGAAAGAGAGAGAGAGAGACAGAGAGAGAGAGAGAGAGAGCAACCAACCAATGCAAGGGACAGAGAGAGAGAGAGAGAGAGAGAGAGAGGGGGTCGGGACGAGGGCCTAAATCAGGGGCGATCGCGCTGAGCGACGTCGCTATCTCTGAATATGCGAACCACTATTTGGCGTCCGCGGCGCGCACGTACCTAGAGAGAGAGATAGAGAGAGAGAGAGATAGATGGAGGAGAGAGAGAGAGAGAGAGAGAGAGAGAGAGAGAGAGAGAGAGAGAGAGAGAGAGAGAG
>NW_017259322.1:1199842-1203214 GCF_001594045.1 Atta colombica
ATTACTAGATACTAGATAGTACCTAGCCTCTGCCCGTAGCCTATGTACTACCTCACCCGTCCCCGTAGAGACGCGCGTGTAAGTGCGCGAGGTGGAAAACGCCTTGCACACACGCGCACATATATACACATACACACTTACATACGTATATATACTCACACACATACACATACAGGCAGACACACATATATGGCTATGTACGCGTGCATGTGTGCTTACACCTACGCGGTTACATGCCCTGCGAACCGTGCACATGAGAGCCAACGGCGAGAGCATCGAACATGCCGGCATCCCTTCGCTCTCTGTGTACGCGGTGTGCGGAAAACTGCAGAATAAAGTCGAACCCTCTCGCGATCGCAGGAGACGACAACGCGTTCGACTATATCGTCGTCGTTCTCGTCGTCGTCGTCGTCGTCGTCGTCGTCGTCGTCGTCGTCGTCGAGGCGCGCGGTTTTATCGCGCGGCATCATTACGTGCACGCCGTACCAACTCGAGAGGATGTACTATATATACGAAGGGGACGTTCGTTAAAGGCGAATATCGAAAAATGAGGGCTGCCGTTACGTCAAAGACGCACGAGCGGGCTCGTCGAAGCCCTGAAGATTATTTGGCTTCGCGTCCGTTCTTCGACGCTACTTTCTACGTTCTCTTTTTTCGAATTCGTACCTTTGAAAACGAGATACACGTTGAAGAAACGCTCATTAAGGTAGAATATTGAAAAATAAGCACCCTTAGGTGGACCATTAGACTACCTTATCTACGTGTCTTTGAAGAAACGCTGCCGTTCATGTATTTTTCAGATATACGTGATATATTTCTGCATACAAATATTAAATAGAAACGAGGTTATTGAAAATAAAAAAAAATCGTGTGCTATTTCGAGATCGAGTACGCCTAGCATAATCGCGATCGGAATTATGTGACGTCGCGGATCTCGACCGCGAATATCGTGTGGAAGTCGTTTACAATATTTTCTCGATAAACACCTTTCTCGACAAACGATCGGCGCGGTGATTTCGCGCCATTAATCGGGATTTCCACCTAATTTGAACCTCGTAAGCGCGTTCGCGCGGCGTCTTCTTCAGTCCCTTGTCGCGCGGTTGACGACGACGAAGGTATTAAACGTGTCTATTTTTGCACGCCGCATTCGCGACAAAGCGCGACGAAGCGAGGCGAGCCTCGGCTCTTTCGCACGTCGGCATCGGCGTCCGCGGCGCGCGAACGACGCAATGACGTCAGCATTTGCGCGCGATGACGCGCCGCGAGGGACGCGTGGGCGAGAGAGAGGTGCCATCGGCAGAAATGTTATATTCGACGGTATTTAACGCGGCCGGTGTCGCCGGCGTTAAACGTTGCCATGCACGTCATAATTGCTCCCGGTATGCGTTTCCGCCCCCCGCATCGTCGCCACCGCCGTCGTCGTCGCCGTCGTCGCCGCCGCCGCCGCCGCCGCGTGGGCGGTCGCCCGACGAGTTTGAAACTTTGTCGTGTAACTGAACGGATTATAACGCGTTGATTGTGCGCGGGAAGAGAGCTCGGAACTTTATAAACACTACGTCCGCGAAAATGCAAGACAAGTTGCCAGATTGCCTTAAAGTTGATCTACAAGATCGATTCTCGAATCGAGGCTTCCGTGTCTCTCTTTAAGTCTGCATGCAAAGTAAAATTAGAAGTAAAAAAAAAACGAGAGAAACGTTAAGTATATCTATATATAGCAATCGCCAAAGTGCCTTTCGCGGGGTCTCGGAATTACCGGATACCAACTTCCTGCGCGCTCGAGCAACCCTTTCAGCGATTCGCCCTCGCGCTGCGAGCATAAATTGACTTATTAACGATTCCGGGGGTACTCGGGAGAGAAAGGAAAAAAAAAAGCTGCTATGTCACGTGAGATCGAGGAGACCCCGAAAATTTACCGCCTGCGAAATATAGATACCGGTCGCCGATCGTGTTACGTATAGCGGTAATGTATATGTACGCGGTGCGCGATCGAGGCTCACTGTACTCTCTAACGAGCGGTACACGTGTTCTGACGTCTGCGCTATAAAATACGTACGGGCACGCGCTTACGGGACTCATATGTGTGTGCGCCAATACAATCATATGAGACACGCGAGCGAGTGAGTGAATGCGAGTGCGAGCCGGTCGGTCGACCGACCGACCGACCGGCCGGCCGGCCGGCCGGTCGGCTCGTTGGAAGCTCTAGAGCCGGTTTTCAATGAGCGAGCGGGCCGGAAGAAGAGGGAGAAACGGCGTAATACCGAGAGAAAGAGAACGCGGAAGGGGATGGAAGAGTAGGAGGAAGAGGAGGAAGCGAGGGTGGGTGAGGGCGGATGCGCGGGAGAACAAGAACGAGAGAGAGAGAGAGAGGGAGGGAGGAGGGAGGAACATAAACCCTTATCGAAATCGTGATTCACCCCACATTCTCCGGAGACCCCCTAACCTATTAACATCCATATCACAATAACAGATACACGTGTACGCCGCCGCTGTATTCCCACACCGTCTCTCGTCTTCGTCTCGCTCTCTCCGTCCGCTTTCGCATCGCTCGCATCCGTAATTGCTCGCGGCGCGGCGTATCGCGAAAAAAAATGAGGATGAGATAAAGAGCGAAAGAGACAAAGGCGAACGAAAAAGAGAGGGATAGTAAAGTGGCCATTATGTGCCGCGGGATTTCGGGATTAAAATGAATTTTCGATCGTACGCTTTCGTCTCCGCTTCGATCTCTCTTTTTCCCCATCATGCGCGATTCTCGCGCATATGCATGAAAACGCCGTCATTCAATACCGGAAATTCAATTGCAATTATTACTATTCGTTTCGGCAAGTAAAAGATTTCTAAAAGATCTATTAATTTAATTAGAATTACCTCTTTATAGAAACTGTGAATGAAAATATTGATATCTTAAATGTTCTCTTATTATCTCGGAGAGAGAAAGAATAGTTTTTTTAATTAAAGTATAAGTTTAAAAATTTATTTGTCATTTTTATTTAATACTTTCTAAAAATTTACAGATCTGAAAATTATTTTGTTGGACTATTAAAATAATTACGTAGGACGCTCAGACTGATTGCTAGAATGTCAAAATTTTTTACTTTTCCTCATCATCGAGATTCCTATGTAATTATTTTAATGATTCAATAAAATTATTTTCACATCTGCCTATTTAGATATATTGGGTTGTCCCAATATAGGGAAAGTTCGTGCCGATGTTGAAGGAAAATTTAAACGCAAAAAATTTAAATTTTTGTATACATTTATTAAATTATATATGTGTTAGTCGGCACGAACTTTCCGGGCAACCGAATAGATATAATTAAATTTTTAGATATTTCAGCCAAATTATTCATGTATATATATTTTTTCATATATATA
>NW_017259322.1:1203314-1210375 GCF_001594045.1 Atta colombica
AAACATTGCGAATATAGATGTGTGATGAGAAATAGTATGATTATTGAGGAAATAGTATACTTTATAATTTCTTTGAGTGAAAAAGTATTTCGAAAATTTGATAAATCTTTTTGCTTGACAAAGTGATATATGGTTAAGATCATTTTAGACTATTTTCTATTTAGATTTCCAAAGACTTTCTGTTTTCTTATTTTTCTTTTCATCATTTTTCACGAAATTTTTTTTGTATTATTATTCTTATATTTTCTTCAATATAAGAAATGCACTACCCAACAAAAAATATACAAAAAAAATATACAAAAAGAAAGCTTTTCCACAGTTTTTTAAGTACTGAATACGAATTGCTATATCGTTATAATTTTGAAAAGTTTGCGATTAAAGTTGTAAAAAGGACTGTTTAACATATTTTAGCATAATTGTGATATTTGATATGTTGGAGCAATTTGGTAAATGACATTATATTTAGCGCTGAAAAATTTGTGGGAGACAATTATCCTTGTTGTGTTCGAAAAAGATAATTTTTTATTGAGCAGTGCAATGTTTTTCTAATCAAATATTTTTTTTTTATACAAATACAATTTTCGAGTGCAACTAATTTAATTTGATTTATTATCAAATATTTATATAATTTTAATGAAAATCTTGAATAGATAATTAAAAAGTTAATCAGTAAAAGTATTAATTTTCACAATGTTTAATTTAGTAAAAATTACGTGGGATAAAAGATTCAAATATCGGATTAACATGAGAATAACAGAGAATTTAAAACTCGATCAAAATCACTAGCTTGATAATTCTCTCGTTACTAAAATATTCTCAATGGTTTTTATTTCTTTCGCAATAATGTCAATTTCAATCATTTCTTAACGATAATCTTGATGTTAAGAGTAAAGTTGGATAACGCATGAATTTCGATCGATTTCACAAGATTCTATGAATAAAACATGAATTATATTTGAATCAATTATTATTATATGAATTACGTATGAATATATGAAATCTATCAGATCTTTGCGAAAGTAATATTACGGTGGACAGTTTTTTTTTTTTTTGCAAATACATTAATTATCTCTTTTAATGTATACTCTCCATTGACGTTACATGTAATTTTGCAAATGCATTCGGTTGTGTATATGTGTGTATAAAAAAGATGTACACGAATGAGATACGTTCAGTCACGTCACATGATAATGATCAACTAATAATTCACGATCGTTATTACATGAAATATATATTAAAGCTGTTGATTTCAATTAATCTTGGATGAAAATATTCGTATAAAGAACAAATGATTCGACGTAGGTCGGTATCTTTAGCATTTACGAAGTTGAAGATTCAAGATTAAATCGCGATAGGAGGAGTGGTGGATTCGCGTTGTTGCGATCGCGGGAGGAAAGGAAGGAGACGCGTTTGCTCGCCCCGTTCGCGTTTATTCAAGCGGAGAAATGGAAGCTGGTTTTCGGACGGACACCCAGTGCATCGAGATAGATAGGTAGATAGACGTCCGGATAGATGCATGCCATGGCAGGCAGACAGTCGGTGTGTAAGGGATGCCAAGGGGGTGTGTAGGGAGCGCGAAGAGAGGATGGGTCGCGGCGAGATTCGAAGCGTAGGAGGATGAGAGGGTGGAAGTGGGTGAGCGCGAACGCGAACGACGGCGGTGTCGAGGGGATACCGGGGAAGGAGGGGTGACGTGAAAGAGGGTGGGTGGGTGGTGCGGGTTCTCTCGCTGATTACGTCGCAGGATGGTCAGGAGAGAGAAACCCCGGAGAGGATGCTGTGCTATGCCGCCGGTCGGATGGTCGGTGGTGTGGAGAGCGCGGAGAAGGCCGGTTCTCGCCGTTGCCTGGTGGATAGAGGCGAATATATCCGCAATGTCCTACCGTCGCCGACCCTACGCTCTCTCGCCAAGCTCTATCTCTCTCTCTCGTCGTCGTCCTCGTCGTCGTCGTCGTCGTCGTCGTCGTCGTCGTCGTCGTCATCGTCGTCGTCGTCGTCGTCGTAGTAGTCGTCGTCGTCGTCGTCGTCGTCGTTGCGAGTCCTCCACTTGCCACCCTCCTCCCATTACCCACCGCCTTCCGACCATCGCGGTCTCTGGCCTTCCTCCGCGCGCGATCTCGCTCCCGAATACTCTCTGTCTCTCACATCGTCCGTCTCTCTCGCCGTCGGTGACTCGCGTGTATCTCTCCTCTTCTATTCAACGAGAAAGCTTCCAGGGTAGCGAGGCTCTAAGCTAAACTAAGCCACGTCAGGATAGGATAGTGTCGGGAGGATAGGATAGGATAGGATGCTTGGTTGGATAGTAGTGCCCATCTACTTCGTCGCGCACACAACAACCAGCGGGACGGCGACGAGGAGAATGACGACGACGACGACGACGACGACGACGACGACGACGACGACGTCGGCAACGGCGACGACCCCTTGTGCACAAGCATCCACTATCTTCTCCCTTCTAATTCTCCATCTTCCTTTCTCTCAGCCTCGACCAGTCTCGCGATCCTCGTCATCCCTCCGCCCTTTCTCGCTCAAGCGTCCCTCGCGCGCCATCGCGCGTTCTCCCGCGTTCTCCCGCTTCTTCCACCCTCTCGCTCGATCCGCTCGCTCTGCACGATCTGCCTGCCTTTCTCCGTCAGCAACACCACCCACGGACCCCCCGGGGGGTTAGTTAGGGGTAGTATATTGACGGCCGGCGTCGCGAGGACGCCTATACTTAGCGTGCCGGCGAACCGACGCGTTTCCAGCAAGGTGTCCCTCCACCCCCTCCTCCGCCGCCGCCGGCTCTCTTCGTCCGGCCACCCTCGGGTCACCCTTCACAACCACCTTCACCGCCACCCTCTCTGGCCACCCTATTCTACCACTCTCTGCCTCACACTCTCCATGTCCTCCGTCACACGGCCGTGGCGGCTTCCCCCTCATCGTTCGCGACCCCTCGTCCACCTTCTATCCCTCGAACACCAACATCTACCCCATTCCGGAGCTTCTTCCACCTCGATCCAGCCGATCGAGGTATTGAGAAAGCCAGCCTCGTCGTCTCCTTTCCCGCGAGAACCGAGAGGCAACCAGGTCCAAAATTACCGGCGGCAATATAGGGAGATTGGAGAGGGAGGTAGACGAGTTTCTTACGACGTTGAGCCAGGTTGCGACGTTGGGCATCGAAATCGATGCCTTCGGGCACCGAGAGAGCTTCGTGACGCACCTGATACGCGAGAACAGGGGACGAGAGAGAGAGAGAGAGAGAGAGAGAGAGAGAGAGAGAGAGAGAGAGAGAGAGAGAGGGCGCGCGAGAGAGAGAGAGAGAGAGAGAGAGAGAGAGAGAGAGAGAGAGAGAGAGAGAGACGGCTAACGGGAGAGAGGAAGAAGGAGAGAGCGCGAGGAGTCGATTAGGGAGCAACCGAGCGAAATTATGTATACGCCGAAGATGATGACGACGGTGCACGCGATGGGCTCGAGGAAGAAGGCCGAGGGTGGTGTTTCTTTGTCGGGGAGTGCCGATTCGGCGAGATCGCGGATATACCGGGCGGTCGATCCGATCTCAATACCTTGGTTTACGCGATTCGATATTCCGAGTCCGGAGTAAGAAAGACACGCGATCATTTCAACGATACCGACGTAATTTCGACAATTCTCGATCCCTTCGCGGAGATACGATTAAAATTGGTATCACTACACAGTTCCTTCTCTCATTAACATAAATGAGATAAATATCTGTGACGACTCTTCATATTTTTTTCTTGGAATCTCTCGTCACGGTAACGCAAGCTGTTGCGAATTAATAATATCTTTAAACGAGAATTCGATTCGCTGCAAATCATTTCCGTTAAGGTAATTTTGCAAATTAATCTTTATTCGTTTAATTCAGAGCTTTAATTTTTCTTCTTGTTGCACGTTATTTTTATGATGCTGTCGCAATGTTCTTCATTAAATTGCGTCAATCACATTAACAACAGCAACGTGTTAAAAGAGCTATTTCGAACGAGAATGATAATTACAGTTATTGTTTCCGTGCGGTATTTGATTAAAGTCTATCTTTTGAAGATTTAAGATCACGAGCAGACTTTATCGCGCAATCTTTGTTTCGTTTTCTTTCGTGTTTATTTTCTTTCTTTTTTCACAAACGGTTAGTGGCTAAATGTAATAAAGACCAGGTAAAGTACTCTTAAGCAGAAATTATCCAGTTAACATCTCGTAACTAAGTTTCACAAGTTTGCACAAATACATAATAATCCGCGAGAACTCTCCGTGAATATCGCGTTAAAGCGGTAGGGTGATTGTAATTGCAAATCTCGAATCACAAAAGAACACGATATGAAATTAATGTTCTCATAAATACTCGTTTAACTGCTCAAAAGACATCATTATAACTTTCTTCCTGTATATATATCGCGCATTTTTTTTCTAGAATAAGAAAAAGCGTGCTTTTAGTACACATTGTTAGATCGATATCGCCATGAAAAAGAAAGTTTGTATCGTTATTATTACATGTTTAATAACATGTAATAATTTATTATGTACATTAACACTTGTACAATATTATATCATTTGTTTTCTCCGATGGCCATGTTTCTATTTTGTTGGTTAATTATATTATAAGAGCAAGATTAACAAGACATTTGTTTCTGTCAAATGAATTTGATCGATAATTGAACGATGATCAATCAAAGGAGCAGGTTGACTAATAGACGCATAAAGTTTCTCTGCATATCGATTTCACTCGCGCAGTACATCGACCGTCAACTCGCTCAGAAGACTCTGGGAGAACTTGAAGACTCTCACTGAAAGGGTTCATGAGGCCATGCACGTGGATAGCTGAGCCCGGGATTTTACGGGAATAACGTCACCGGGTGGCTCATCTCCCTCCCCTCTCTCTTTCTCTCTCTTTCTCCTGTTAAAGGCGTAGTCGTAGCGAGAGTCGCATGACGTCACGACTGGCCGTTCCGCCCTTATGTACGCCACGTAATCGCTATATATGTATTACGCACGTGTGTGTGTGTGTGCGTGTGTGTGTGTGTGTGTGTGTGTGTGTGTGTGTGTGTGTGTGTGTGTGTGTGTGTAAAGTACGCTCGTACCTATAAACACGCGTGGAGGTTTACGTCGGCAATTTCGTTGGCACAAAAATTCGCGCGTGTCCCAGATAGACCTTTCGTCGCACGTCGAGGCGGCTCAGGATCGGTCATTATATCGATGTCCCTCGGGGTAATCCCGTTCTAATCATAAATAACACGTGTGCGCAGGCAGAGGGTAGTCGCCGTGGGTTGGGTGGGATATTGCTACGCGGCGGCGCGCGAAAGCGTTATTTTTGTAAAGTCGATGCATTCGCGTCGAGAGGCGAGGTTTCGAAAACACTACGTTGGAGGAAGAGGAAAAAAAACAGTGGGTTCTATTATAAAATACAGTTCTATTTTTTGCATGAATAATTTATTGTAAATTAATAACGAAGCGATACACAAATATTAAACGGGCGAATATGAATCTTCTCTCCTAAATTCTATAATTTTTTCCTGATTCCCAGATAAAATGTCATCAATGATTTTCCCTTATTCTGTTCTCTTAATAATAATATTTTGAAATCTGATTTGGAACAAATGTTTTCTTGAGGGAGCAATTTAACATAATGATGTAAATTACTATTATTGATGTTGCAGTTGCACTGCTTCCATTTAATTATTAACTTTGTAATATTCCAAAATTGCGCAGGTGTGAAAATACGCATATTAAACTTTCTTAAAGCCGAAAATTTTAATTTTTCAAAAAAACTTTCCCTGATTTTTCTGACAGTTTTCAATTTCCCTGACACTTCTGTCATTTTCTAGTTTTGTGGCAACCGTGAATTTTGGAGCAAGCATCAATTTTTAAATTATCGAATTATTAGCGCTGACACGCGGCTACTCGATGTAACGTGCTACTTTAAATATTTATATAAAATAAATGTCGTATCCCCAATTCATTATTATACTTGCCACTACACTTGCGTTTACACGCGCACGCGCTTTTACACGCGTATATCCTTGCCGAGATATTAGATGGAACGAAATTCGTGTCATTAAAAGCCCAGCGGTTCGCGAGCAGTTCGCCGATGCGTGCACGATTATTATTACCCTCCCGATATTTGTTATCGCCAGGCGCGAGGTTAACGGTGTCATTTTGCCACTGGTTCGAGCGAATCGAGGAATAGTCACGATGCGTGCGCATCATTATCCGTCCGCCGGGTCGTTAGAATTAATGAGCGTCGTCCGTCCGCCTGTTCCGCGATCGGCCAACCGATCGGTTTTTTCCCCTGACGGTTTCACAGTAATTTATTAAACGGCTAATAACGGGCGATAATAGGCGCGAGAGTCGGTAATTCTGATGTAACGTAAGAGGATAGATCAGAGGTCGAAATTAAAACCGACGAAGAGGCGTACCTGCGTAGCGCGGTTTTATCTCACGATATATAGGATAAACTCGGATATTACGGCCATGCGGAAAAGATGGCCACAGACCGTAATTTCTCTGATAATTGCTAAATAATGTAATTTAGTCATTCTCAAAGTTAATCAATATTTACAGTAATTTATGTGCGTACATTATTCGAAATAATAATATTAATGTGAATATTATGTGATTTTTACTTTTGATTGCCTGCAAAGTTTTACAAATATTCACTAAAAGCTGCTACAACGTCGAATAAATTAAACTACCGTAATCAACGTTATATACATAATAAAGATATGTAAATTATAATATAACCTATAATTTGGATTTTCTGTTTCACTATTTGTAAATATTATAATATATTATAATATCAATCTTTCTCTCCGTCGCATTTTGAGAAAGTCGCAATTGTGGCTCACAACCAATTAACACTCACACACACACACACACACACACACACACACACACACACACACACATTGTTTTTTTATTTATAAAAATCTGGTTGGTTTCTTTAATTAAAAAAAATTATTTTTATGTTACTATTGCAATATTATATCTTTATAATTACGTTATGTATAATTACACACACACACACACACACACACACACACACACACACACACACACACACACACACACACACA
>NW_017259322.1:1210475-1213264 GCF_001594045.1 Atta colombica
ACACACATACATATTTATACTAAATATTATAGTAGTTTTATTTATCATTTTACAAAATGTTATATGCATTTTTAATATAAAACATATATAATCGATGTCTCATGGCTATTTTTGTCCTAAAAATCAAGACTATACATATGTTACATATGTTACAGAATTTATATATATAATTAATACATATGTTACAGAATTTTCACAAAATTGAAAAATCAGGAAAAACAGGAAAAGTTGGGAAATTTCGCAAAATTTTATGGAAATTTAATATTCTTAATTTTAAAGAAGTTTGCGTACATCACACCTACGCAGTTTTGAAATACTTAACAATGCAAGCAGTAATTTACATTGCTATGTTAAATTGACCTCTCAACAAAATCATGAAATTCTGTCTGGAAATCAGGAAAACAACACTATAATATTTCGATAATATTAAATTTTTGTCAAGTGTTTTTTTTTTCTACAAAATTTTGATAGCTGTTACTTTATTATTAAAAATAAAAATAAAAATAAAAATATTTAAAATTTTTTTAAAAATAAAAATATATTTGTTGCATTTTAAAAAACTGTAGCTATCTTACTACGCAATTCGCGATAAATCGCGAGAAATCAAACGTCATGTTCAAACATCGAAAATGCGTCATTACGAATACTGAAATTATCGCTGTGTCTTCTCGATCACGCAATAATTCGATATTTTTCCTCTACAATCGCGGACGCGCGTTGCGCGAAATCATTAATACGATATCACTCTATGATTACAACATTATCACGTTCCGCATGGAAATTCTCGCGAATCTCTCACGAGTGCTCACACTGTTGTCATTAGAAATTTCAGAATTATCAATTTCTGATGAAACGGTATATAGATATCCGTGCAGTATTTCCGGCGTTAACTTTAATACTCTGCTAAAGATCGAACTAAGTGCAGGTTAAACAGGCCAGGCGACACGTTAAGCCGGTCGATGGCTGTATCATCGAACGTTAAAGACACCATAATCGACGTAACAGCGTCATAAGATAGAACGCGATATTCCCTATCTCCGTATAGTCCGATCCAATTGAATTTCATTCGGCATCGATGCACATTCTCCTTCGTTTCAACCTGCAAGCCGGGTGTGTCCAACTCTTTATTTTGAAGCGTCACGTAAAAGTTGCATCGATTCGTGAGCGCGATGAAATCCACCAAGTTTCAACAGTATCAAACAATATTGATAGCATTCAACGGATACTGGTTTACTTTTGTTTCTTGTACCGAACAGAGTTTTAGAAATAACGCTTTGACTTTGAAGTTACATTTATCGATATATTCGAAACAATGCCGAAAAAATATAAACGAACATAGAAATTACAAATAGGATTATCAAAAGGTTATTTTTGTGTAATCGACAATATATATTTTTATAATTTGAAATATATGAATACTCTAATTAACCTTCATTAACTTATAACCACTTTCATCTTTGATTATCATCAACGAGAGATGCTTATTATAATAATCAGATTACAATATTCGAATAAGCAATGAATATGATAATGATAATAGTAATATTTTTAGCAAAACATCGATCGTTACTGATACGGCATTCGGATATAAATGAGCAAAAGGTATCGACGACTCATTAAATTTAAGCGGCTCTACGCTCGTGAATAAAAACCGTGCGAAACGAGGCGAGCGAGACGATATCACCTGGTCGCTACTTGCCGGAGCGCTTTTTTCCTCTCTCTCTCTCTCTCTCTCTCTCTCTCGCGCGCGCGCGCGCGCGCGCCGTATTTATCTCCGGATACAGCGGCGATCTCATTCCGTGCCGGTCGTCCGCCAACTTTGCGCGTCGCGTCGCGAACGCGTCGCGAACAGACGCCGAGTTTGCGGTGGCTCGAATTATCGGGCGGCGAGCGAGTTTGCCGAAATGCAGGGCCGTACGTAGCCACGGCGCCCACTTATTGTTCTTTCTCTCTCTGGCGTGTAATGAGAAGGCAGGCGAAACGAGTGACGCGCGATAACAGCCCGAGAGGATCGTAATTGGCGAGTGTGGAACTGGAACGAACTCGTTTCGCGGCGCACCGATAAGATCCGTTATCGCGCGTTTGGCGCGTTGGGCTGCGAAGAATCGTCCTCGATGTGCCTCTCGCTCGCGTTCGACGAACCGCGACGACCGCGCGACGCAAAAAAGAGAGAGGAGAGGAAAAAAAAACAACTCGGCGCGGCGCGGCGGCCCGGTATTACGTTTTGGCTTCAAGGCTGATACAATTCGCGACCGCGCGTTAGAGTTTTGCGCCGCGCCTAGCGCGGGCTTTTCCCTTTCTCTAGTCCGTGACCTCGTTCGTTCCCCCGACGTAAATCCGTCAGGAGATCCGCGATGTCCATGCTTCGTTTGGGGACACCCTTTTCCCTCTATCACGCGTTCTTTCTCTCGCTCGCTCTCGCTCTCTCTCCTTTCGCCGTCCCTCTTTCCGCCCGCGGCCCTCTCACACTACCCGACCCCTGCCAGCCACCCTCGCTCCCACTCCTCTTTCCCATCGTCCTTCTCGCGAGAGTGCGTTCGATCGACCTGAATTTTTTTCCACGCTCGAATCGGGAGCCCTGAGAGCAATTTCTCGACTCGTCGCGGGGTGGTCGTCGCCGAGGAAAACCCCGAGGAAAATCGTCCGATCGATCTACCTTCGGTCTTCAGGTCCGAAACGAACGACGAAGAAGGGTGAACGTGTTCGCAACGAGGAAGACAAAGATAGAGATAGAGAGAGAGAGAGAGAGAGAGAGAGAGAGAGAGAGAGAGAGAGAGAGAGAGAGAGAG
>NW_017259322.1:1213364-1213753 GCF_001594045.1 Atta colombica
GAGTGAGATGGCAAGAGGCAACGGTACTCGAGGGTAGAGAGAGAGATCAAGAGAGAGAGAGAGAGAGAGAGAGAGAGAGAGAGAGAGAGAGAGAGAGCGAGTCGTGGACTGGATGGGCAAGGGAAAAGAGGAGGAGGGTGAGAGAGGCAAACACAAGTATATGTGCAACGCGAGCTGCATGTATATAACGATGCCGCGTTGGTGTGTGTGTGTGCGTGTTCCGCGGGTGGGCGACCCAGCATTTAAGCGGCGTGCACAAAACACGCCTACACTCTTTGAAATGTTAAGGAATAAAATAGTGATTTGTGTGAAAAGTCTATTCATAGATACGTATCTGCATGTTTTTTTTTTTTTTTTTTTTTTTTTTTTTTTTTTTTTAAATTTTAAAA
>NW_017259322.1:1213853-1219863 GCF_001594045.1 Atta colombica
AACTTGTAAATGTTATGTATTTCAGCTTATTACATATATTGTATTCATAAACAATAATGTGCATATGTACACTTTTGTGAGGTTCAAAATCGCAAATGTGATAATTCTGATGCATAAAAATATTGACTTGCAAGTTGCGAACAAAGTTTGTAAACGTTTCAGAATTTTTTTTTTTTTAATCTCAATTTTTAATATATTATTTTTTTCATTATAATGAGTTTAAATTTATTCATTTTGAAATTAATTTTATCAATTGTAAAAATTGTGATGTATTTTGTAGATCGAAAAGCGTATATTTGTAACAGAGACAAAGAACTCAATGATGCAAGTTTCTATTAAATTTATGTAAAAGATTTATCTATTGAGTTGTTTTCCGTTAAATGAAGTTATGCTGTTAAACTTTATATGTTTAAATTAAATAGAATGGAAGCTTTCTTTAATTTAAAAAGAATGGAAGCTTTTTTTCTAAACAAAAAAAAAAGGAATTTCAATTGAAGCTAAAGTTAATGATTTTTATTAACAAATTCCGGCATTCGTAAACAACTACATATTTAATGCACTAATTTTCCTTTTTAGAAGAAAATGTTTAGCTCTATAAAAGTTAAAAATCACAGTATGTGTACATCCATCGACTTACTATATACGTCCTGTATAAAATTATTAATTAGCAGGAAATATTGAATTATTATTAACAAATCGCAATGACCATGAGAGAAATTCGTTGATTCGTGTGTGAAACGAGCTTAATGTCGGCACGGTGGACAGGATGAGGTACACGTACCACCACACCGAAATCTTACGAGCCTGCCTCTGCTAACTACCTCCTATCTGCCCTGCCCGAGGCCCTGAAAACGTTCTACGTTACGCCTCGCGGGGACCCATTTCGCGCGAGCCTCGGGCACAGGGGCGTGTGTCGATTCCCGAGTGCCTAGTGCTTAATTAAAATTTCCATCTATCTCCTCGTCTCCTCCTCTAATCGTTGTGTGTCAACGCAGGTCAAAAGTACACTCGCGGTTATCTCAAATTCGTGAAAAATTTATTGAACCTCATCGCGCGCGCGCGCATGCGAAAAGTAATTTAAAATTGAGGTCGAATGCGCGTCGCGTTTGAAGGATTATGAATTACATGATTTTCAATACATTTATGTTTTATATGCGAGATTTAGTCTCCGAGTAATCCGTTATAATCGCAACTTAAAATTGCAAATATGAAAAATAAACTGTCGAAGGGCATAAATGAACATTTACTGCAAGTGAATGCAAGAGAAAAGAAGGAACGCATCTATAATAGATTAAATTAGTCATAATGTTATTTACAACTTTAGTTTGGCAACAATTAAATTGCAAATATTAGATGTGGGAAAAAGTCGTGGCGTTTTTCCCGTTAGATGGTATTAAAAAAACACGTGGAAAGAACGATATATCTAGTTAAATGTTTAGATATTTTAGCAAAATTATTATCTTTTCATGCAGAGATCCTAATTCTGTATACAGATCCGAAAATAATTTTGTTGGATTATTAAAATAATTACGTATAGGAATTTCATGCAAGCAAATTAATTAAGCGATGCAAAAAGTTTTGATTCTAGCAATCAATTTGAATAAATTTGATTCTACATAATTATTTTGATGGTCCAACAAAATTACTTTCACAGTTGTAAATTTTTAGATACTTCAGCAAAACTTTTCGTGCATTAATATTCTTTCTTTTATTGTATCTTGAAATGATATCTTTGTGATATAAAAAATTATATTTTACAGCATCCCAAAGTTAAAAACTTTTTACGTCTTTTTTAAAGAAATCTAGAAAAATTAACTACATGGATCGACGTGTAAAAATGTTTTATTTGAGCATTAATATCCTAATATCTACAGAGTCGCGAACTCTCACTGGCGTAAAAGTTGAGCGAAAAATCTCGAGGTAAAGTTCGGGAATTCTGAAGAAAAGAAGGCAAGCCGTTACCAAGTTTTACTTTCTTTGGTTATTGCAGAGACGAGTCAATCACCGAGCAAAACGATACGGAGAAAGTAAAAGTGTTTTCATTGATACTTTCAGAATGACCTATTTTGAAAAGCGCTACATAGTGATAAATTTAAATTGCTTTTGTGGCGATGCACTGCTTATGTCAATTATGTTGCATTTATGTTAATTACGTCTGCACGATTAAATGCACTTATCGATAAATATATATAATGAACTGTACAATGATAACGTATAATGATAGTGTACTATATTGATAATGTATACTGCAATTAATTTAACGTTTATTACTTAGACGCTCTTTTATCACTATCGTCATTTCTTTTTATCGCGCTGAATTTTTTTAATAGCATCGAGACAGAAAGCGGAAGTACACCTGCAAGTACCGTATTGAGTCGATAAATGATGCTCGAATACAAATCAATACATAATTAATCTATCATATTTTTATTCCTTAAGAAGATACATTCTTCTTCTTTTCTTTTCGTTCTTCTTTTTTCTAAATTTATATGACAAAGAAAATAATTTGGAAACCAATGGGAAGATTGGTAAAAGTAAATGACAACAAACTTGATGAGAGTTTCTTAATACTGTTAATCATTATCGTAAAATAACCTCTCATCAGGATTAACAAATATTAAAGAAGGTGCGGCTTAAATTGAAAATTTTTTTCTGAACTTCCGTAGATATCTTGAAATTTTAAATATATCTGAAAATATCTTATAGGCTAATTTGTTTTACAATTTTGTTCGTTTCTCTCTCTCTCTCTCTCTCTCTCTCTCTTTTTCTCTCTCTCTTTCTATAGTATTTATAGTAATTGCATTTAAAAAGTATAAAAAGAATAAGATCATGTAGAGAAAATTAGAATGAAATAACAGAATTTATAAAATGAATCTTTACCTTTAAATCATAAATTTTTCTAATTTACAAAAATTTTAATAATCATGCAATTGGTTTACTCTTCTGATGATTTTATGTCTAACCCAATAATATTAGGTGTAGTAAAAAGGAATCCATTATTTTTCCATTCAATTTCATGGAAAAATATTACCTATTCTACGAAAACATGATTTACAAAATTATTTACAGAATTTTAAAGAAAAGAAAATCCATGCCTTTAGTTGTTAGTTAGTTTGCGTACCACTTTCTCTTTCGGAAGCAATTCAATGGATTTGTTACTGAATATTTTAAAATTCACAATAGGAAAACGACAATACAATTTATCTCCTCTAACAAGCAAGAAAAACTTGAAAAAATTAGTAACTGACATAAATTCGTTGATAAATGATCAAAACTTTCTCACAATGCCGTTTTCTGAAATTTTATGGTGGCATTTGTATTTATTTTCCCAAAATTTATAACGATGACCAAAAAGAAAGAATTATATGACATGAAAATTAATTGTTCTTTTAGTGTATTTCTGGTCTTTCCGGTCTATAATATTAGGTTGATACCTATTTCATAAGAAAGTCAACAAAACGCGGATCAACAAAAGTGTGTTTACACTATTATAAATAATAACATACGTAACGGGGAACATAAATCTTTCTGTAAAAGTTGGAGGAGAGAAAAAGATAATAGTACACATGTTTAAAATACATCTTTTTATGAAAAGCCGCCATGTACCTGAATTTCACTTCCACATAATACCTATACTATTGTCTATAATTGTCAGTCTGTCAGTCCATTTGGTGAACTAGAAACAAGACTTTGAATAAAGATTTTGATTTTTCGAAAAGAAGAGCTTTATTGAATTATCTAAAAATTTAACTACGTACAAATCTAAAAATAATTTTGTTCAACTATCAAAATAATTATGTAGCCGCTCAAGTTGGTTGTTAGAATATCAAAATTTTTTGTAACATTGCTCATTATGCTTGAATTTCCTACACAATTATTTTAATAGTCCAACAAAATTATTTTCAGATCCGTATCTAAATTATATATTTTAGCCAATTTTATACATTTCATTTTTTTTTCGTGTATTATTGGGTTAGGTATAAATCATCAGAAAAGTAACAGAAACCGACTGCATGATTATTAAAAGATCTTTGTTGATTATTAAAAAAAATTTATGATTTAAAGGTAAAGATTCATTTTATAAATTCTGCTATTTCATTTTAATTTTAAAGCCAACAAAATCTTTTATTCTAAAGTAATATTTTATTCAATAAAAATTATGTTTCAATTGTATCATATATCATTTTTTTATTAAAATATTTAATAAGCACTCTAGTTAGGCTTTCGATTTCTTAATGATTTCTCAATGAAAACAATCAAGTCTACGAAGTTATAAGTTAATATCCCTAAATGTGAATCTCTTTTACAAAATTGATGTGGCATTTGGTGTTTACAATTTTGTCTACAAGTATTTGTCTATAATAATTTTTGTCATATTATTTTTCGTAATATTTCCTTTAACACTTTTCTCGTATTACATCTCTTTGTAATATGAGAAAAATCTGGAGAGATTTCTCGAGTCTTTATATGCACGATGTATTATAATAACTTATTGTCATATTGGCAACTTTGATTATTTAAGATTAAACACCTGAATTAAATGAGAAAAGAAGATGCTGTTAAAATGAGTTGTCAAGTTACTTGAGGAATTAGATTTCAAATTTTCACGCCTTTTTGTTCCTTAAGATTAAGAAAACGTTGATAACGGCCGGGAAGTTCAGGGGTGAAAGCTCGAAATCAAAATTTTTATGACGCCTTTGCGCCGCATTGCCGTCGAGAGAGTTAGTGGAGCTGGATGCTGTAAACAGCAATTTGAGTGGTAGTTATGCGCACGAAATTACGTCGCGCGCCAAGGATGTAAAGCGAAGAATGCGGAACGTGACAGTATTTTAAGAAAATGCATTTTAAGTGTTTCGCGCATTATGCGATGTCTCAAATATATCTGCGAGTACATAAATTGGATATAATCCTGTTACTTTTTATAATTTACGAGTGGCTACTATCTATAATATATATATCTTTTATATACTTATGTCAAGATGCTCTCCTCTTTATGATATCGTTATCATTATAGACTGCGCCTTTGAAATCATTAAACGGCTTCCTGAATTTTATTAAGTTAATTAATAAATTCATTCCCGCCGTAAAATTTTCACGTATCAAAATTGCATTTTAGCTAAGTCTACACGTTTTAGAAAACTATAACTATACTTAACTATTTCTTTCTCTACATTTGATCTTTCGATATTATATTTTATTATTTTGGGATCATATTATGTCTTCTTTTTCGATCCGGGCGATACTTAAACGACAATCCGTAAAGCCAGTGGTTAAACGTCAAATAGCGCCCGATTCATATCACGAAATCGTTTCCGTAAATACGCGAAACAGGAAGCATGGATGTGCGTATGTAAATCCGTTTAACGCTGATCCGTCAAAACGTGATGGGACAGAACGGGGCGGGGAAGAAATGTTTTGTCCCCGACCCTGCAGAGGATACGAATAATCGTGTTTCGAATTCGGGTTTCGCAGCGGCGGCAGCCGCTCTCTCCCGCTATTACCATTATTATAAGTTGATGTGACGTGACGTAATGGGAGTTAGAGCCGTATGAATGGGCATAGAGCAACAAGTTGCCACTAAAAACTGGGAGTGAGTTCGTGAGTTGAGTTCTGCTCGTTACACCTCTATATGTAGTTCTTCCTTCCCTATACTATACGCCGCTCTCCGCTGTATACCCCGCTCGGCCTCCCCGTTATAAACCCTCTGGCTTTTAAAGTATTCTTTTTAAAGCGGAACTGTCCTAACACAGATGTCACCGAGTTGTAATATTCCGCACGAGTGGATGCGACGACAAATCTCTGTGTAGCTTTCTTTTTACTTTATCGAACAACTCGTTCTTTTATTCGTTCAACTTCCTTTATCACTGTCCTATTTTTTCTCAGCTATTGTGTTCTACCCTGACTTATTGCAGCTTCAAATGTAAACACAAATTGATACGAATTGACACTACTCTCTCACTGATAAAATGAAGAAGTTATTTAATCTTCTGTATGTATATATATATATATA
>NW_017259322.1:1219981-1221780 GCF_001594045.1 Atta colombica
TATATATATATATATTTTTGTATTTTTAAATAAAGATACTTTCCCAAAGAAATGAATAAATATAATAAATGAGGTCTTAAATGGGGATCTTGAATCAATAACACAGGAATTACTGACAAATGTAGATTACCAATTTCTCCAAATTGATATTTTATAGATCACCAGATCCATTGACGCACAAAAAAATACCGGCCACATTAAATTTTACGAGAATAAATTTTTTACGTATTGATTTAGGAATAAAATTTTATTCATTATATTTATTCATTTCTTTGAGAAAGTATCTTTATTAAAAAAAAAAAAAAAAATAGATAACTTCTTCATGCTATCGATGAGAGTAGTGTCAATTCGGGTCAATTCGTGTTTACATTTGAGGCTACAATAAAGTCAGACAAGAACAATAGTTGAGAGAAATCGGGAAAAAAATAAAAAAAAATCACTTTATTTCAACTCTTATAGCTGTCTTATAGTACCTCGGATTATAATTCTTTTAATACGGAAATTCTGTAGGTCGTACGTACCAAATGATATCTCCGGAAATGTATAACATGCACAAACAATCCTGATCTTGCGAAATTGTGATCGAAGGCCTAACAAAAGAAAATCTTCCAAAATTAAAATCGTCTGTATTACCGCGGATTAAATCATCATTTTGTATAACAATTACTTTTTTCCTCTTACAGATTCAAAAATCCTTGTCCAGCGTTAAAGTATACGCATTACGTGTTTGTGAGGTGGATTTTATGCCGAGAACGATAACAAATTTTTCTTAAAATTTTTATTTCGAGATTTTTTATCGTTCTCCGCTAAACTCCACCTCACAGACACTTATTAACGCGTATATTTTAATCCTGAAAAAGAATTTTCGAATCTGTAAAAGAGGAAAAAAGTATACAAAAATTAGGATTAAGTCGATAATATCAAGACGGCTTTAGGATGATCCCCTTGACAGTTGGGATGTCGATAAAAATTTGAAGGAATAATATGTTTATTAAATAAAGTTAAAGTACCACGTAGTTTTTAAATAACCTATAAGAAAATGTACATATAGACACAATAATTTAATTTTTAAGCAAAGTAGTGCGATTTAGGCAACTTTATCCTATGTTATATCTTAATCTTTTGTTGTACAATACTTTCGAAATGAAAAACAAAACACTTAACCTGCCATTTTTAATATAATAAATATGAAGAAATCGACAAAACTGAAGAATTCATTTTTTTTCTTAATATCTACTATAATTTATGCTGTGTATATAAAATTGTATTATAATATTATATTATATACACATAATTTGCCTACAAATTAGATAAACCAATTACGAGCAATCTTTTCATTACATTCGATAACTAATTTTTTCCACACTACTAAATTTATCTGGTTGATGATACATTATATTTACATGGCTGAGGATAAGTCAATATAAACATAATATAGACGCTACAAAGACAAATCGTCGGAGAAAGTTATTAGTCATACGATTATATCACGCTTACCAATCTCGCGCTGAATCGCCTGCTGTTTTTCTGAAATAAATTCCGATGACGCTACGCAGTACGAATTGTAGCAAACAACGATAGCGATCGAGCATCCCTGACAGTGACCTTTGTGCATACTCAAGTTATTGTCGATAACAGTTTATGGGGGAGATTCCGATAAGACTGTTTGGCGACGCGATATACGAGAACGCTTTTCCAAAGTGTATTTTAGACGCCAAAATTGTGATAGTATAAAAATTAAAAGTTTTTATTAGTAGTTTTTTTTTTTTTTTTTTTTTTTTTTAAATAAAAAAAAATAT
>NW_017259322.1:1221880-1223597 GCF_001594045.1 Atta colombica
CTCATGAAATCTAAATCTGTTTTCTGTGGCTGAATTATTGAACACTTTTGGAATTTAAAGTGAGAAAGGTATATGTTTGATATTTGAAAGCGAGAAAGAGTGTTTTAATGCTAGTGCAGGAACTGATAACAGACTAGTAATTCTAGAATTACATCATAAGACTGGTATTACATTTGTTGTAAGACAAAGCATTTTAAGTCTATTGATTGGCTGCAAGAAAGAGAAGTTGTCGGATCTTTCTATCCTGTAGCCAATCAATAAACTTAAAATCTTTATCGTACGATAAATGTAATAGTATCCTATATATATAAGTCTGTTGCTTGCATTTTTTGCACTTGGCGTTTTTACTTTTTTTCGTTTCAACGTCCAAATATATATATTTATGTCATTTTAAATACAAAAAATTTTGAGGACTTCAAGCAACGTAAACAGATCTCACAGATCTCAGCAGACGGAATTTCTAGTAATTTATTATAACTGCATCATGCAGCACGCAGAATTTCTAGTAATTTACTAAAAGTCTAACTAACATTCTAGTATGAAAATTATTTGTGGCTTAAGAATAATAAAAAGTAAATAATAAAGTCATAATTAATTAATTAATAATTTATATCAATCTTTATTTGTATTTATATGTAACTAATAAGATATACATTTAATATTTATAAGAGTCGCATATATAAATTTATCCTCGGATTCATTCTCGCTCTTCATTAATATATTTGTTGGAAATATGTTTAACAAATTACGTATTATCTTATTAATCTTTTCCTTTAAATCAGATTATATCTGTTAGATTTATAAAACTTCATTTATATAAATCTGAAATATCTTGCATTGTCTGTACTGCAAAAATTTGTTACAAACAGTAGTTAAATCGGCAAAGTTATCAAAATCATTTTACGTAACATTACAATCACATTATGTATTACAAGCGACACAAGCAAGATAAGAGATATCTTAATAATGTGACAATGATATAATTACACGATAATATAGCATAATAATAACAATACATTACGTCCTATACGATTAATTAAATTAAAGTGTATAATGTTTATAATGATAGCACGCGCGCGTAAACGGCTGAAATACTCGGGAAGAACTACGCAAAATTTCGCGATGTTGTTTTACAACACATTCCCGCGTTATCGCGCGATATCTGTACGCGTTACGCTACATCGGATGGGCGGCAACCCGGCGATGCACTTATCCATCGTCAAATTATCGCGGTTCATCCGGATGATGGACCGTTCACCCGGTCGACGTAATCTCGCGCAATTTGTCACGAGGGCGAACTTCGTTCGCGCGGAGCCCACTCGAGTGGCCATCGTCTCGTTCGACGGCGTAAATGCGCACGAAAAACGTACGAATTGCACGGCGATCGAATTCCACGGTGGCTTCTTACAAGGATTCCAACGTCGCCGGACGCTTCCTCGAGATCGAGGAAGGACGGCCGTTTACATTCCTACGATTCTCGGCGATTACATCGTTGCGACGCGTTGTTCGGTTGCGAATAGAAAAGTAAAGAACCGCCGATTGCAACGCAAATGCGACGCGTTGTGATGAGATGCTATCTCGGTTTACTCAGATAATTATCGATTTTAATCTTTAGCAATAATCGCGTTTCTGGAGCAATGTGCGTTGTGTTTCGAAAGTAAAATTTTATTTCGTCTTAACTTTTTCCATTAATAAAAAGTTGGGTGCAGAGCGATAT
>NW_017259322.1:1223697-1224733 GCF_001594045.1 Atta colombica
AGAAGTACCAACAAACTCACCTTCTTACTCATCAAAAAAAAATATCAAGCGAACAAATTACTATGAAAATGATAAAAAAACCAAATGTTTCAAAATAAAGGTCATAATTAAAAAGTTGAAAATTTCAGAATTCTATTCACAATAAATATGTAATATTCTATAAAAAATAAAAAAACAGTTAATAATGATCGCGCGGTACTTCAGTTGCCACAAAACGAAAAATCAGAGAAATGTCAGGAAAATTGAAAACAGTCAAGGAAAACTCAGGGAATTTTTCAAAATTTTCTGGAAAATTAGAACTTGTTATTACTTGGCTTTGAAGAAGTCAACTGCGTTTTCCAGAACACTGTTATGCCAGTTTACATAAAAATTATAAGGTTCCAAAGACGATCTTACTTTCGAAACAAGCAACTTTAATAGTTTAATAACAGATAGATGACATGTAGAACTAGTTAAAAAAATTCATTTAAACTGTTGCCTACATCAATCTCGTTACGCATATATGCTGCTGCTGGTTTCATAATATCTCAAGGCCGATCTTGCGTTACACTTTCAAAGCAAGCAACTGTAAATTTAATATAACCGGCAGAACACAAAACGAATTCCAAAAAATTCATTGATGAAAACTGTTCATCAGCTTACTGAATTATGTAGGTAATGATTTAGGTAGGTAGTTTAACAGTAGAACACTTTAATAAGTTTGTTCATCAATTTAACAAGAGAGAAGATAATTGGCAGAAAAAATTCATTGGAAACTTTGACGCTAACTTCGATACAAGTTGATCTTGAATTGCACTTTCGAAGCAAGTGGTTCGTATAATGCAACAATATCGAAAGCTCAGTGCAACGGACTCCCGGCCGACATTACCGCTCCAGACTTGACATTGACCTCTTCCCTAGGAAACTGTTCAACTCTGATAGCCGAGACGCGGCGTTGCGAAAGTTAAAGAACAGAGGCTATGGTGAGAAAGAGAGAAGGAAGAGAGAGAGAGAGAGAGAGAGAGAGAGAGAGAGAGAGAGAGAGAGAGAGAGAGAG
>NW_017259322.1:1224833-1236758 GCF_001594045.1 Atta colombica
GAGAAGGAGAGCGTCGCGTAGAATTGTAATTGCCGCTAGGGGCTATCGCCGGCGCCGTCATGCGAATTCGCACAATGTAGCAACACGCAATCGTCGACGATTTTTATTTATTTATTTTTTTTTTTCTTCATACGCGGAACGCGGAACGGCCGATCGCGCGTCGGCGGCGACGAAGAGGAGAACGATGATAGCCGTGGGGCTAAAACGCAGGGAGGAAAGAGAAACGTGGAAAGTAGGAGAAAGAAAAGAAGAAATAGAGAGAGAGAGAGAGAGAGAGAGAGAGAGAGAGAGAAGAGCGAACGAATGGACGAGAGAAAGAGAGGGTGCGAAGAGACGTACGAGCATAACCGAGGCGATAAAACGCCCACACGTATACCACCTTGGTAACTGTCGCCGGGGCAATTGAATTAATGCCAGCCTACAAATTGAAGCCGGTGTGGGATCTCCGTACCGAGAGGCTCCGTTGCTTCGATAATTGCTGGAAAGTGGCGCGCGCGCTGCGGGAACGATTGCTGCTGGCGCGACTCCGCTCTGCTCGGCTCGGCTCCGCGATGACGATTTCAAAGTAATATCGTGCGTAAACTGCTTGAACGCGCAGTTACGTCGCGAGGCGTTAATTCGTACGATCGTCTACATTTACTCATCACCATGTTGTGATAGTGCAGTTGAAGGATATATCTAAATCGAATAGATGAGATGATGAGAAGAAGAGGTTTCATCGTTTTCAGATAAATTAAGAGTTGAGCCCTTTTTATCTCGATAAACGAGATCGGTATTGGATAATAGTTATCGAATATAATAATTACGTTATAATTATATACTGATGAAATTATACATGAATTATAGATGAAATAATTTTACTAATTTCGAAAGATTATAAGAATTATAATTCATATCTTGATATTGAGGAAAAACATTGGCTTGTGGATTAAAAAATTACAATTTTTTATTTATCAACTGCTCGAGATTGTCTTAATTTATACTGTATAATATAGTTCTACAATGTCTGTACATATATATAGGTATATATAAATCAGGGTTATCATAAAACTGGAAATCAGGAAAATATCGGAAATATCAGAACATTTGAAAACTTTCGACGACTTAGGGAATTTCACAAAGTTTTCTGGAAATTTAATATTCTTAACTTTGAGGAAGTTCGATATGTCTACATAACACCTACGTAGTTTTGAAATACTACTTAACAATTAAATACAAACAGTATCAGCCACATTAATAGTAATTTACATTTCCTACGTTAACTTGCTTTCTCAACCAAATATATATTTAGCAGTTTCGAAATTAAGACAAAAATATATAAACAGTCAAAATATCGAAAGGGAAAATTGATGAAATTTCGTCTAGAAATTAGGGAAAAGTTATGGAATTTCAGGATGAGAAAATTTGTGATGTAAACCTGATACAATATCATCTTCAATTCGTAATTACTACTTCAATTCGGCTTTCTATTTTCCTCCAAATAATGGAACCATGTCGCGACGGTGCCTTTTTTATTTAGCGGTGTCGCGACGCTGCGTGCCTTCCCTCGGTGTCGCCGCGACGGTCGGGCGATTCTATACGACATTCTATACGACTCTGCCGTTCGCTTCGGGCGTTTCCACGAGAACAGGCGACACGAGCGTAGGAAAGCCCCGGGCTCGGTCGGCGCCGATCGGCGAAAGGCGTTGCCCCGATCATCCGTCCGTCGCGTTTCCCATGGCCGCGTAAATCGCCGCGCGCCTGGAAACGTTCGCGACGGTGCGACGACCGGGAGGAAGGACGACGCCAAAGCGCGAACGAACAAGGGGAGAGACCCAGCTGGAAACCCGGCGCGGACGAACGAACGAACGAACGAACGAACGAACGAACGAACGGACGGATGGACGGACGGACGGACGAACGGACGGACGTGCTCCCGAACGCCCCTCGACGCGCGACGTTAGGGTGGCTGAAACGAAATCGGCCCTAATGAAACTTTCTCTGTCTCGCTCGCTCTTTATCCACCCTGCCTAGTCGATAGTTAGGTCCGCCGACTCACTTCGCGCGAAACGTATTATGGTTACCCCTTCTTTGTTTTTTTTTTCCCAGGGTTCGTCCTTCCAAACTCTAACTTACAGTCGTCCATGTAGAATATAATACACGAGTATTCTGGTAATTCGCCGTCAAAGTTAGTTAAAATAGAACAAAAAAAAGAATATATTTACATATGTTTTCACATCATTGGACATTAAATTAGTTACATCAAGGGTGTAAAAAGTTTGGTTATACCAAATTTGCAGAATATTTTGCAAAATTCCCTGACTTTTCCCTCATTTCTCTAACCGTTTTCAGTTAAATTGCATCAATCAAGGACTTGTTTGCCCATATCCAAACAAAAAGTTAGTTGATTCAATCAAATGGGATTTTCAGTGTGTGTTATATATATAATATATATATAATTTTATTATCTTGCAACTTTTTGCAGTCTCTTGGCCTTATCAATATTTTTTGTTTTGCACGCGCGAGCCTGACAATCTGCTAGCATAAAGTAGGACTTTTTGTTAATTAAACAGTTCTCGATTCAACTCGAGCTCGTTTACGAATCTGAAATTCGGGAGCGATAGTAATCGTATTTCAAACAATGCTCCAGCTCTGTGGTTTTATTTTTATTTTGGCAATTAAATCTTTGACCCGAAAAATTTAAAGAAAAAAGATTCGGTCTCGCACTTGTTTCCCTGCAAGGGGGATAGGTAAAGAGAACAATCTCGCGATAACGCCATGCTGCTCGGTGTGTTAAATCTAGCCTTTAATCTGGCGATCTCTCTCTCCGCGAGCGCGATCCGGTAATCTCTCGACGATCAAGCGTTCGCTCGCTGCAGAGGCGTGCGAAACGCTTAAAATCCTCGATGTGTAACGCCTGTTTTTGTACCACGGTGCGCGCCTTCCTGATTCGCGAAGCGACTACGAAACCAAGCGCGACCACGGCGTTTGTATAAACGAAGAAGAAAAAGAAAAAGAAAACGAAGAAGAAGAAGCAACGGCAGCAAGTGAGGCGCCTCTTCGAAGGCCTTCTCGGCAGTGTAGTCAGTCACGACCGAGTCTTCCGCTCGGTTGGCTCGGTTCTAATTGGTCGCCAACACCCCAGAACCGCGGATCCCCCTTTAATCATGACCGCGATCCGCTATCGATTGAAGTGCCGATCACGCGCCTGTGAGATACAAAAATCTCAATGAGGGAAATTCCACGGCCAACGAACACAACCTTTCTCCACCGATACCGTCGATACGTTGCTCGTTGCAACATTTTTGCCTTCCTCGCTCCTCATCCCGTTGATTCTCGTCTATTTTTAACGCTGCTGGGATAAAGTCAAGTATGAGAAATTTCAATTTAACGTTCTAATCACCCAGATATTTTAATATCTTTACGGAAGATGACATGCAATTAAACTGTTATTAAACAGCGGCGAAAAATCGATTGCGGGCAGCGCGAAAGTTTTTCCCTGCGGAAACGCGGGGACGTAAAGATTGCGCATATTGCGCAGTGTTGTACGCCTCTTCCTTTATCTCACGATGCTCCGAGATGTGGCAGATGCTGTCGCGTGAGATACCGTATTTTCTGCGTTACGTATCACGGATGTTATCACGGCGTACGAGGGAACGAGTCATCGCTTTGATGACACGCGCCTTATCGGGGCCGATAATTTGTATGCCGCGCTTATACGCCGCTACTTCCAAGTTGCACTACGACGGCGAAGTTACGCAGAGCGCGCACGCGACGGTGTTAGACGCGTAGAATGTAATTTAACCGGTAACCCATGGCAATGTGCGTGCGTGCACAGGATATGCGCGCACAGCAGCTAAACGAGATTGCACCACCTGTCGCGCGCCTCCAACTTATTTTCGTACGTTGAAAAATTGCAATATCTTTAATATTTCGCCCACTCTCTACCTCTCTCTTAATTCTCTCTTGTTAATCGATTTGTATTAATTTTACACGAGTCTTATACAACGAACAAGTCCGTGAAACATTTTTCCCACGAAAAATTGCTGTAAAGAATATTTATTGAAAAAGCATGAAAATGAAACTTTAATATTACGCCCACTCTCTATCTCTCTCTTAATTCTCTGTTAATCGATGATTAACAATCGATTTTTATTAATTTTACATGAATCTTATACAACGAACAATAATGTTTCATGCAAAAGCATGAAAATTAAATTTTAATATTTCGCTTATTCTCTCTTAATTCTCTCTTAATTCTCTGTTAATCGATGATTAACAATCGATTTATATTAATTTTACATGAATCTTATATAATGAACAATGATGTTTCTGTGAAACATTATTCCCATGAAAAACTCAAAGCTGTAAATACAGAATTATATGTTTTAATGTCTTTATTTAGAATTTTCTATGTAAATAACAGTAACAAATTACTGTAAAGAATATTCACTGAAAAGTATGAAAATGAAACTTTAATATTTCGCCCACTCTCTATCTCTTTCTTAATTCTCTGTTAATCGATGATTAACAATCGATTTATATTAATTTTACGAGTCTTATACAACGAACAAGTCCGTGAAATATTATTCCCATGAAAAACCAACTCAAAACCATAAGTACAGAATTGTATACTTTAATGTCTTTATTCAGCATTTTCTATAATATATAAATTACTGTTATTAAGTAATAATTACTATTATATAAATAACAGTAAGAATTACTGTACAAAATATTTACTGAAAAGCATGAAAATGAAATTATTTTTACACGAATTTAGTATTCTTAACAAATTTTCTATATAATACTTCGATACTCTAAGTGTTTTTTCCAGCCTTTGTGTCCTTTACACAGTGTGACTACTTCAGACACTGTGTAACACATTTCATTTTTTTGCTTAACGCAGACAAAGGTAAGGATGTAATAATTCACTGTGCTGCACTATGGGTGGTTCAGGTTTAGGTATCGGATCTAGCAGTTCTTGCAGTAATTCATTCTTTTAGTACTTGTTGACAGATTTTCTAAACCTAGATTTTCGTTCTTTTAGTAATGAATGTGCAGTAGATACACAGATGATTGGAATTAGCTGTCCAGTCGACAGTTCCGACGCCCATAGCTTAAATCCGATTTTCTAAAAGATTTTGCATGCACCCTATGTCTGCTATGGTCTTGTTGGAAAGCATCCTATAACATCTGCAATTCACTCGAATTGAAATACCCTTTTAGTGAAATAAAATATACTTTTTACCATAACACCTATACATCTTGTATAATACATGCTTTTCAATGTGCACAATAGAAATTCTATCCTGCTGCTAAGGATTGTTAAGACTTAAAAGGACAATTTGCGGTTAAAAATATTTTATTTGTAACCGTAATTGTCGCCGAGACTAATCAGTGTTCAGAAAATGTATTTTCGGTTCTTTTCATTTAAGCCAAAGATTTTTGGAAAGTTAAAATTATGTCCTGTTAAAGTATATGTAGGTAAAATTTTCTAGAAAATAATGGGGAGTAAATATAAAATGTGAAATATATATGACTATCACTAATCAATAGCGATTTCAAAATTTCAATGGAAATTCAGAGAGCAAGCATCTATACGATGGTGATGTAAAGCAGTAACTGCGGCTAGTAGTTTATTAGGCATGACGGCAACGCGGCACGATCGTGTCTTATATACGCCTCCATAATGGGCTCCGTGTTCTCTCGCTCATATGCTGAATGTCGCACGTGGACAACGTCGAAAGATGTTCACGTCACATTGCAAAGTGACACGATGATCTACATCGAAATGATAATAATAAATGGATACGAAATTATTTATAAAAAAGATACACGCATATTTAGACCATATTCGGAAATTTAAAGATATAAAACAGTTATCTTTTTACGAAATATATAATTAATAAAATTGAATATCTTAATCGGACTCTCACTACTTGAAATAATACTGATTCGAAGCTAATAAGAGTCAGCACGGGAGGAGGAATTTTAAAGTGGAATGACGACTTAACTCCAATATCTTCTTTATTCACAATGTTGAACATTTCGACTCTCTTTTGAGTCTTCTTCAGCAAACAATCGCTTTCTTCAACAAATATGCGATTGTTTTCACAGCAATAATTCAGTCTTGCTCAGTCTAAGAAGCTTTTATTAAATAACTAAGCATATTTATTGTATTCAAGATATCCAAAGCTTCTCAACATGTTTATAAATCCGTTAAGCGTCCAATTCAGAGTTGGAAACCTGAGAGTGATTTTTCTTAACGGACTACCAAGTTATTGCTGCGAAAGCAATCGCATATTTGCTGAAGAAAGCTTAAAAGAGAGTCGAAACATTCAACATTGTGAATAAAGAAAACATTACAAAGATATTGAAGTTAAGTCATCATTCCACTTTAAGATTACGCATCTCCTCTCGCGCTGACTCTTATTAATCTTGAATATTGTATATTGTTATTTAAAATATATAACAATATGTAAAATATTTCGTATATGATTCAATATTTAATCTTATTAAGTTACATTTCACGACGAAAAATTGTGCGAAATTATCCACTTTGGTTTAAATAGTTAATTGTAATATCTTAATTGATCTGTAACTCAAAGATATATAGTTTCATGACAATGAAAAATTTGTTTTTCAATCTACGAAAGATAAATCTTTTTAAAAGTTATTTATTAAGAAACTGTCAGTTTAATGATTAACCATAGATAGAAAAATACAATTTTTACATTATCATCAAATTAAGTAACTACAAATTAAGCAGAAAATTAAAAACCGGATCTAGATCCGATAAACTGAATCAACGCGAAGTGTGTAAAGAACTTATTTGCATAAAATCATTAATAAATACTAAGATCCGCTTTGAACAAAAATGGAATTATTTCTCTTAATTATTATTGTCTTTCATCGCATATCTGTGTAGAAAACTAATCAGTGGTCAGTGAACGTTCAGTTCTCACAGAAAAAGTTTAGTAATGATTCTAGTTACATCGAACAAATAAAAACTATCATCCAGGGAGTAATCAAGTCGGAAAAACATCGTGTCTAAATTCGATTTTGTACAGTAAAACTAACCGACGACAAAATAATAGACTTGACATGGCCTATCTCTAACCAGAAGATCCAGGATCTGACTGATTAGGGCGGGAAGAGCAGAAAGAGCGAGTGCTCGTTCGCGAGAATATCGTAGCGGACGTGCGTTAAATCCGAGGCGCGGCAGCCTCATCATGGCTCAGCGATTCGAAGACCGCACCGGACGGTGATCGTAGAAGAAGAAGCCGTAGAGTCCGCGGCGCCGTACCGCGACTATACGGCGGACAGCCGCGAGGAGATAGCACGAGAGTGGCTTTATGGCGGCGGTGGCGGCGACGGCGGCGACGATGGATCGCGGTATGAAGAGCGAAGAAGTTAATGGCATCGCGGCCGCGTTCGCGCGTGATCGCTTTCAACATTCCTATATTCCTAGTCTGTAGTCTGTAGTAGAGTCCTAAGGTTTGTTCGCGTCGCATGCTCCAACACTGAAAGCATTTTGTTAATTTAACAAGCCACCAGTACCTTTAATCGGCGATCAGTAAATGTATGACGACAAATTTTGTTGTTGTGATTACTGCTAGTCTGCTATACCAATCAATTATTAATAACAGAAGCAAACTATAGAATCTAACCTAACTTTTCGATAGATTTTAAACTGACCAGGCACAGTATAAATATAGAGAGAATACTTAGAACTGGTCTAAACTAGAATTGGTCAATTTCTTACGAGCCTCTTATTTGCTAGCGAAATTATTGATTATTTGTTGACGAATTAATTTGCAATCGTAATAAATATCGATCGTTTTTTAAATAAATATCACATTTGTTTTCCCTTGATTTATTCCTATAACAAAATCATTTCAGTGAACATGTCGTTCTTACTCACTCTAATGAGGGCATTGGAATGAATAAGAGCTATGACAGGAGCATGCGACGCGAACAAACCTCTAGATATAACAGAGAAGCGCAATCGAGCATATTTAAAAGTTATAATTAATCGTCCAAAGAAAAAATGGCGGCGACCCCTGTGTTTACATCTGTCATTCCGCAAACGGAGTGCGATTCCTATAACAATAGTGTTTCTACTGACTACAAAGAAATATTGATTCTCTTTGGAGATTATAGTATACATATCAAGATTTAAAAATAATGATACTTACCGAAATTAGAGTCCTAAAAGATTATCCGTAGAAAAAATGGCGGGACCAATCAGAATCGGGACAGCGGTTGCGCTTCTCTGTTATATCTAGGACTCTAGTCTGTAGAAATCACCTCTTCCGTCTCCATAAATTCATTTCTCCCATACAAAGTTCACTGCAGCAATATAATCGATGCAATCGTTACTTCCACGATTTTTATTATTTGATCTCGATTATTTACTTCGTTGCATTTATTTAAAGACATTGGAAAAGTATAACGAGAGTAAAGGATCTAAATGCATCCGTTCTTCACGTGTTCTAGTTGTTCTAATTGTTCTGGAATTTACCTAAAAAAGGAATTTACCTTAAATATTTTGCTTAAATGTAAGAGAATCCTATTTTTCGGTCAAGGTAGATCTCAGTGCTTTAAATAGTTCTGTGTGAATTTGTATACATATTTGATTTTGCAAACTACACTTCGAAATCTTTCTCAACTTTGAAACGTAATCATAAGCAGAATCATCAGAGTAGTAATCACATATTAAATTGAGCAATTTAATAATTTGTTATGCCAATAAGTATCTTTATAAGAATATTATTGTAATAATATGATATTATAATGAGAGAAGAAACCATAAACTTTAATAATTTATTGTTATATATTTCATGTTAATCTTTAATGTTATCAAAATCGATTGATGCGATAATTAGTTCTAAACTCGAATAGTTTCATACAATATTTTATAATCAATATAATATTTTGTAATCTTAATTACAGCAAATCTCAACAAGTCAAGCTAGTGACACATAGAAAAACATAAACAATAAGCAAATCAACTAAGCACAGAAGGCAATAAATCATTAACGTGAACAGCAAAAATCCCAAATATTGATTTGCTTACTGCTTATGTCTTATTACTTAAGTCGATATATTTTATTGCATTGAATTGTTCTATTATTCCATTGTTATTTTGATAAATTATTGATAAAAAGAATCGTCCCTTACAGCACGAAATATTGCAACAATATTGCAAAATATTGTAATTTTTATATTTTGTAAAAAATATTGCAATATATGAAACTCGGAACATAGCCTTGGATGTGTTTAATTTCTAGGTTTCCGAATATTTTTTTATTATAACTTTATCGTATGTATTTTGAAATATGATGGTAAACACACACACATAACAATATGTTAACAATTAATAGAATTAGAATAATTATTGAAATATTGCATAATGTTGTAGCAATATTTTATTTTTGCAGACATAGGAATATTGCAACAATGTTTTAAATATTACAATCTTTCGAAATAGTATTTCGTGCTGTAGGGGATTGGAAGGAAATTCAGTGTGATGATTATTTGATTCATAGTAGATTGTAAATCAGCGGATAAATCGGTAGGTGTCCATTTAGGATTATTCGTGATAAAAACGGAAGAAATGATTTTACTGAAAAGTCTAAATTTTGCTGGATGCAGATCTGAAAATACTTGTAATTTTGTTGGATCATTAAAATAATTATGTTGGAAACTGAAAAATGATGAGCAAATATTGCAGAAAATTTCGATATTCTAGTAATCAGTTTGAGTTTTCAAACAGAATTATTTTCTAATTTCAGCAAAATTTTAGAGTCTAGCAAAATCATTCTGTCCACGTATATAATGTAAATAATCTTAAAGGTTACTAAATGAGAACAACTTCTGGTAGGTAGTTAGGTGTACACATGATTAGCTTTATAAATAAATATGTATTCACAAGAAAATAACAGATTAGATATCAGATTTGTCCATCGAACGATGGCAACTGCTTCTTCCACCGTATTGCGCACGACATGCGTCATTATCGAGCAAAGTGTATACTAAACGACGTACTACTTATACGTTATAAAGAGCCTAATTTGAGTCGCTCGTAGCGGCTGCAGGGATACTTTTAACAGCGTTCGAAGAGAATCACACCGGATGCGAACTGCAGCCTCTATATATCGTCGCCGAGATGTGTTCGAACTACGTGCTTGTAGTGCGATAGCGAACAAGACGGGAGACGTCGATCGAGCACTTCCTCGTTAAAGCCGCGCCTTTTCTTGCAGTCCAATTTCGCACACGACTCTCAATCTTTTCGATGTCTAATATTTACGAATCAATCTCGATGATCCACGTCGAAATTCTTGTCTCTCTCGAAATACGATCGTTATTCATGCCCGTTTGAATAACGAATAGGTCGATAGATAATTTCAATTAATAAAATGTACGAGCTTTTAAATAATCGAGATCAAATGTTGTAACATCTATAATAATAACACTTTTAATATTCTCTCTGTAAAAATTGGATGGAAACGCAAGGATTTTTAGGAGTACAGAATTCATCGTTATTTCTCAACGAGAGTCGCGACTTCGAAACCCGTTTCAACGAAGGTTTCGCGATCGTTACTTCTTCGTTCCGGCGCTCGCGCGCGATCGCGGGGCACAGCAGGAAAGAATCGAACGCCGCGTTCGCGCTCGTCGACCAACCGACGGGTTGGTGTGGTATTGCGCGATGCAGAGCTCGACGCGGCAGAGGAAACGGTCGAAGAAAGATAGAGATGCCCACAGGGCGCTTCCTTGCTGGACGCCGCGATTCTCTCCTCGTGACCGGAAGCGACGCGGGTCTCGGGCCAGGAACTCGACGATCTCGATGATTCCCTCTCTCTATCTCTGCCTCTTTTTCTCTCTCCCTCCCTCCCTCCCTCCCTCCCTCTCTCGCTCTCGCTCTCTTCCCTTTAACGGTATATATCGCGGCGATCGATCGCGGAGATCGATCCTGCGGTATACGTTCCTCCGTCGTGTTCCACAATCGCTGGTTCCTGCACACATACATATATCGCTTTTCAGCGTGCGTGTGTGCCGGTACGAAACACGTTCGCGATGAGCAAAAGGGAAAGAGACGGAAGCGGAGACGGTGAAACGGAGCGAGAGGGAGAGGGAGAGAGAGAGAACCACCGCGTTCGCGATGGCGCTTTGCACGCACACACCGATAGGGATTTACGAGCGGTTTCGGGCAATCGCGAATAGAGATTAGGCCGGTAATTAACTATGGATCTGGTCTGCAGGCGAGTTCGCGAGGCGAGTAGGTAGAGAGACCGTGGAGTCGGGTCGGCCCTATATACATAAGTGACCCCGGTTCGCGGGAGCCGCGCTGATGAGGGAGAGCGAACGAGAGAGAGAGAGGGAGGGAGAGAGAGGGAGGAACCATGCCAAGGGAGAAGAGAAGCGGAGAACGGGGAGACGAGAGTATCGGGGAACGGCAGCAAGAGAGAGAGAGAGAGAGAGAGAGAGAGAGAGAGAGAGAGAGAGAGAGAGAGAACGGCCGCGGTCCTACCGCCCTTTACATGGGACCAACGCTATGTACGCGGCGACCGACCGACCGTCGTGTGATCCGTCCGTATATAACCGCGCGGCAGTGCTCCGCGCCCCCGACATCGCGTACATAGCATACCACGCCACGGTTGCCTGCCGGTACATACACCTACGTTATATACCTCTCGCGAAGCGGGTTGGAAGCGAACGGGGGACGGGTGAGGGGGGAGGGGGATATACGTTAGGTATACCGCGCGCCACGTCGTCCGAGCAGCGCGTATGTGCGCGTTCGCGGACGTGAAAACGTATACTCGCGCCGGTAAGAGAAGTATATAGATATTTCGCGGTATATATATGTACCATGAATGCTCGCGCTCGCTCGCTCGCGCGCGGGTACATACATATATGTATAAAGATATATATATATATATATAT
>NW_017259322.1:1236858-1258279 GCF_001594045.1 Atta colombica
TATATATAATGTGTATGTATGTGTCGCATGTATATATACGTGATAGGTATATGTACGTGTTAGGATCTACATATGTGCTTTGGAGCGCCCCAAAAGGCAGACGTGCCTGGCATCGACGAGGCCAGAGGCGCACCACCGCTCTCGCCAGCTCGATCTCCGTATCTCGGTAGATCGACGCCTAATGCCGCGGACACCGGTGGAGATGAGAAGAGAAACGGTGGCGCGCCAAGGGGGGGAAAGCGGCGAGGGGGAGACGAGCCGCGGTGGCGGCGCGACGGCAGCAGCGGTGAAGCGAGGCGAAGCGAGAGACGCGGGGGCGGTGCGACGGCAAGGGGACGTGGGGAAGGCAGGAGGGCTTATATGGGGCCAGCCGCGGGAATATCCTTCGCCGTTCTGCGAATTAATCGCGCGACCCTCCGCCTCGACCCCCGGGTGGGTCCCCCCTCGCCCTCTCCCGGCCCGCCCGCTTCTCGTCTCGTCTGCCCCGCTCGACCTTTCCATCAACCTTCTCCTATCCTCTTTGTGCCGCGCCTCGAATACCGACGTTCACGATTCGTCCTTGCTACGTCGTCGTCGTCGTCGTCGTCGTCGTCGTCGTCGTCGTCGTCATCGTCATCGTTGTCTTCGTCGTCGTCTTTGCCTTCTTCGTCTTCGTCTTTCGTCGTTTTCGCTACTACCGCCGCTACCCGTCGTCATCATCATCATGGTCGTCGACGTCACGCAAACTCTTCGTCTCCGTCGGACTCGTATACTTTCGTGAGAAATTCGCAAGATACCGCGAGCTCTCCTCAACAGAGCTGATATCAATTTATCTCACGAGCAGTCTTTTATTCTCTCTTTTTTTTTCTTCTTTTCTTTTCCGCCACGCGAGTTCGCGTGAAAAATATACAAGAAGAGACGAACGAAACACGCACGCACGCATGCACGTGTAGCGGCATGACCGTTTTAATTTTCTGCCGTCCGCGTTTTGCTACGCGTATTCGCGCCGTTACCGCCGTAACTTTACTACTTAGAAGTTTCAGAATGCGAATGAGAGAAAGAGAGATGGAGAGACAGAGGGGGAGGGAGAGAGACTCATCCACTAAGAAATGGGTTCTCGGTGTATATGTTGTTTCGAGTGTAGTGGAAACTCCGTACCGCCCGTTCATTCATGAGCTTTCAACTACGACTCGTTGAAATCGTGGAAACTTCTTCGGAACTTTCATGGCCGGATTATCTGCACGATTGATTCTCTTTACTCGAAGCCGTTGTGTATGATTGTATGATAGCTAGGCGATATATCGAATAGTACTTAAGTACACTTGCCCTGTATCCATTGTTGTCGATAATTAGATAATCAGATATTAAGTGTTTCAGATAGCTTCAATGAAATCTAGATGTACTTGAACGATGAAAGGGAAAAATGTTGAATGAAATTAACTCGTATTTGTAGTTTTTTTGATTAAAAATCGAAACCTTATATGTAATTGAGCTCGTTATTTAATTATGTTCTAATATAGTATTTATAAAAAATATAGAAATACTAATAATAAATAAGAAAACTAACAAAAAAAATCATCAGTTAATTTTCAAACGAGCAACAGTCAATATCTTTAATGTACTTAACCGGATCTTTGATTGAGGATTTAGATTACAGTATTTTATATAAATCATCAATAAATTATCAATAAAATTATACTCGTAACTAATGAATTCTCAAATCATTTGATACAAATCTGTGACAAACTAGAACTCTCGATCTCAAGGAATTTGGCAAAATTATTTTATCGATGAACATAATTAATCTACTGTTGATTGAAGTATTCAAATATTCTTATTGTCATCTGTTATACTTATTAACGTTTGAATTTTTTTATATATTGACGCTTCACCACTGATAATTTTTAAATTTTGTTATTCATTTGGTTGGTTAATTTAAGATTGTATTTCTGCGTTTTAACACTGAGAAAGGCTTTGTAAGCCGAAACGTTTGTTGATTATATTAATTTAAAGTTAAAGCCTTGACATTGTGTTAATTTTTAAAAAAATATTTGAATATTATTCTTTAATTTCAATCGACCTATGGGAGAACAAATTCAGAAATTAGCTAGAAAATTAGAAATTAGGGAAACAGTCAGAGACATTAGAGAAAAATCAGCGAATTTTGCAAAATGTTGTAAAAAATTAAATTTCCCTGCTTTAAGGAAATTTAATATAAGGACATCACTGCTATGCAATTTTAGAATACTGTCAACTTAACAATTAAATGTTAGCAACACTAGCAGTGTTGCTAACTGAATAGCAGTTTACATTGCTACGTGAAATTGCTCTGTCAACAAAATATTTAACAGTCTCTAAATAAGGATAAAGATACAAAAAAAAGAATTCGAAATATTGTTAAAGTCAAGGAAAATCATAAAATCTTGCGCGGAAATCAAAGAAAGGAGAGAATGGGGAATTTGTAGCAAGTCTAAAATTATATACTCTTTACAATCTCATTTATAAAAGACTTTATCGAAGAATCCTGAAAACGCTATTGGTGATGTCGGGGAAAGGTCAGAAATTTCTTACGTATGTATGCGCGTCGGCTTTCCCGCCTGGCAACAATTTAATCAGCGCGCCAATTTCATCAACCCTTCCGCGATACGGCGGAGCGGTACCTCAGGAACGCGGTACACGCTTGGACGAGGGAGGATCCGGGGTGAGACGAGGTGTATGGCGAGGGACTAAAACCGGGGGTTTCGCCGCAACAATTTCGTTAATGCCAACGCGACCGTCGATTCTTTATGGGAAGCGTCGCGCGTGCGACAACCTTTCTTGGAAAACGCCAACGGAAAACTTTTCAAACGTCATGTTTATCGTCACGTCCCATCGCAAATATATGAGCGCGTTTACTTGGTATATCTTGTATATGTGTGTGTGTGTGTGTATTGTGCGCGCATGTATTCATGTGTATACGTGTACGTGTACCACTGTACCCTCTTCGTTCCGCCCCAATACCGACCCGATACACGTATCTCGTGTACGCGGCAACCTTCCATGGTAGGAACTTCCGAGAGACGACGATGCACGCGCCCATTATCATCGTCTCCGTGCCCATTATGATCGACGCCTGCGACGAATCCGGATTTTCGGCGCTAGCTCACCGATATCGATAAGCTTTTATGCTTCGGGAAAGTCGGAGGAGATACGAAGGGAGGTCGAAGCAGAAAATTCCTTTTGTCGTTTCTCTCGTCGTTATTGTAATCTCAATATGGTCATTACTATTACAGATCTCGCAACTTGACTGTACGACTTGAAAACGAAATCGTTACGTTCTACTTTCTCATTCTCTTTCCTCTTCCTTCTCGTATAAAAATACAATACAATTACGACTAATGTGTTATATCTATTTGGGATTATATATCTACAATTATCTAGTTCGTAAATGATCCACGTTTATCGGAGAACAATAGGTAGATCATTATTCAGCGATTAATGACCTTTAAGAGTGCATGGATACACTATATTGGTTTCGACATATTTACATTCAATATTGAATAGAAGCTGTCTATCTCCGCTTTCTTTCCGTAGCGGCTCGTGTGTGCGCTCATAAACGTAAGTAGCGCGAAGCTTGCTAATTAGCGTATGATTAATGACGCGACTGTAGGAATAAATCGTGGACTAATACGAAGATTCTCTTTCTCTTTTTACCTCTCTTTCTTCTCTCTCTCTCTTCTCTCTTTACTTTCCTTTTCTCTTATCAAATCTTTGATGACTATCTGACGACACGAGAGAGAACTGATGAAGCGCGAAACTAACGGAAAGGCTACATGATCGCTCGAAGAAAATATGAGGAAACGCACCAAGGAGGACAGACTTACTATCGAGAAGTTCGACTCGTGAATTCCGAGCCGTTCGAGCGCGACAGGTCACTATATCGAGAGATCGTTATCAGCTTTAATGATCTCGCAAGCTACCCGATACGCGTCCGTGGGCCGTGTTTTCTTTTTTGTCGTATCTTTTTCTCTTTTTACCAATTTCTGTTTTAAGTATACTAAAATAGCATGCTTTATAACGTCTTTAGAAAAATTTAATCTTTTGCAATACTTTTAAGAAAAGGCCTTTGAAATCCAGGTAGTTTTGCAAAATATTCATTTGTCTTTTCAAAAGATATACGGTCTCTCTGTTCTTGTAGATAAATATCTATACAGTTATATAGAGAATGGAATGCTATTTTATTGAAAAAAAGTATTAAGTTTTTAAATATTTTCATGTGAAAAGTATTAGGTGTAGTAAAAAGAAATTATCTTTGCATGAAATTGAATATATAATAAAAAAAATATTAAACCTAATATTAAAAAAAATTCAAAAACCGTTAGTCCCTTCTCAGTCCCTTTCTCAGAATTAGTCTTTTCATTTGTTGGGAAAGTTACTTATTTTGTATTTTAAAACTGACCTGAGTTTCAATCATCTAACAATAGTACAAAGTTTGCAGCGTTTGTACCAAATCCAATCGGTTCAAAATCCACTACTATTATTTATGTATCATTATGACTATTTTTCAAAGTCAGTGGATTATAAATATGTATTTTCGACAAATTCTATGCAATAATAAATGAAAATGAGATTGTTGTTTGATATACAAATCTAAGTGCAAATAGCTTTACTTATGCAATTTCTTTCAATTTTAATTGTCGAGAGAAAATTATTTCACGTTTGTTTATAATAGAATATCAGAAATCTGAATCAGTGCTTTATGCAAATAAAAACTGTATTCTTTAATAATATGTTCAAGTAGTTAAAAAATATTAAATATCTCAACAAAATATCAATAATTAGCAGTTTAGTTAAAAACTTTTTCGAAAAAATAAACAAGTAAGAATAAATTTAAAACTACTGACAAATTACGTTTCCAACATTAAATTGCGTTTAAAATACAATAGTACCTGTTGGATAAAACGCAATATATTTTCTGAAGTGTAGAAAGCGGTGCAAAAAACATAGATCGATGAAATGTGTACCGCGTACCAACAGATAGTTATATTGTATTTTTTAATTTATTCACAATTTTTTTATACTTTTAAAGAAAAGCATTTTCACTTGAAAAATATTTGTTTTCCTTTCATTTAAGTAAAATTTTAATTTTTCGTTTTTAATGACATCATCTATTCAGAGTTTGAACTTTCCTAGAATAAAATTACGTATTTCGACGAGAGTTAATATTTAAAAAATATGCGGATTTGTTAGAGAGAGAGAGAGAGGGAGAGATGCAGTATTAAAAAAAACATTTTTAATCTAAATTGTTAATGTTAAAATCTTTTCATTTTTTCAGTTCAATTTCAAAGTTCAATTAAAAGTAACATTGTGTTCTGCCATTTTTATTTCTAAACTTTCTTTTAAAACTTTGATGGCAAAACGTTTCCTGAAGTTTAACATATATAAATGTGCCTGCGTATGTCGTTACAAAATGCTCCATCTTTCATTTTTTATAGTTTCAAAAATAAATTGCAGTGATCTATAGACTTTTTTAAATTAATGCAAAAAGGAATCGATATACGTAATAGGGTTACTTTGACGTATAACGCGTTGCTGTTACGTAAAGGCGCACATGGGGAGGTAAACAATCTATAATAAGATGCGTTTAACATTAAAAAACATGAATGGGATAGCATCTTCGAATAGACGAATAGCGTATAAAAGAGTGAACAACCTAACTAAGGGATCGAGTAGAAAAAACATAATAAGATACAATATAAGAAAAAATATAATAAGATAATCTGAGACATCTAAAAGGAAACATTTCTTCAATTAAGGCTTTACATCATTTGTTTAAAGATGAAATCAAACGTACTTTTACGATTCTAAAGAAAATAATACGGAAGATAAACATCACCGTAGTCATTATTATGAATAATCTCTTTTATGATTCCGTCTTTTCTAAAAGATTTTGGAATAAGTTCTTTTTATTAAAATAAATCACAGTTAAATCGATCATTGAAGGGACGGCTCCGATTATAATTACTCTCTCGTGTAGCGTGCATTTACGAACGTCAATATGGTTTATCGTATGACATCAGCGTTACTTCCTGCTGCTTATATTTAGACAGAATAAAAAAGAATAAACGAGACTATATCTCGTCGCGATGACGCAAGAATATCCGTATCGGCGTGCGCGAAATTCCTAGAATGCGCAACCTGCGCTTAAAACTTATCCGTATCGGTATGAAAAATGTATCGTTGAGAAAAGCTGGGAAAAAAGAAAGGAAAAAGGGAGATCCACACAGTTGGAGATCCACAGTAGTGCCGAATGGTTCACGTTTTCCTTTTTTTTTTTTTTCCCTCTCTGTCACGATTCCTCCGCAACCAAAACGAACCACACCCAGGATTGCGACCTTCGCTGTTACCAAGGCGAACGGACTTTGCCACGCCGTCGGCTCCTGAAAAATTTCGCAGCTTCCCTCTGCACACCACCTTGCCTTCCGGTCCCGTCGCTCCCTCTCATTCGCCGCCCTCTCGACGGTTCTCTCCCTCGATAACCCGGGTTAAAGCCATTTCCCAGCTAGTGCTTCGCCCGGCTAGTGCAATGCGCCGTGGTCTCTCTCCTCGTGGTCTTTCTCCTATGTATTTCAGCAAAGAGCGATTCTCTCTAGCGAAGCGCGGCTTTAGCGCGCGACGCGGCGCCAGCAGAATAGTGCAGGTGGAGCAGATAGACGAACACAGGCAAGTCGACCAAGCAGGCCAGGCAAACAAGCGTGCATAGGCAGGTAGACAGACAGGCAGGCAGGCAGGCAGGCAAGGCAGGCAGGCATGCAGGCAGGCAGGCAGGCAGGCAGGCAGGCAGGCAAGCAGGTAGACAGGCAACGCGGGACTTTTGGGACGCGTTGTACATGGGTCGCGTCGCATCGTAGGTTCGCGATGGGTTGGATACATAAGGGGGAGGACGCAGGGGAGAGGACGTGGTGCGGCGCGGCATGATGCAGCATGGTGTGGTGCGGCAAGGGGGACGGGGACGGGGACGAGGGCGCGAGCGCGAGCGCGAGCGCGAGAGCGAGAGCGAAGGGGGACATGGGGGGGGACCCTCTTTATGTAGCACATAGACGTTGCCTGGCGTTCGTTCGTTGCCGCTCGCTCGGCGTGTGACGCTCAAATTACCTCCGTCCTCCCTGGTACGTCTCTCTCCCCCCGTCGCTTTCCCCCTTCACGTCGGTTCCTCGCGTCCTTTTCCACCCCACGTACCCCCTCGGGCCGCAGTCGCCCACTGGCGCTGCTCGCCCCCCCCTTCCTCCCCCTTTCCCTATTCCCGCGCTTCCCCATCGCCGCCGCTCTCCTTCGCCATACTCACGCGCCAGCTCTCCCTCGCGCCACTGCCGCGTTCTACCTTCTCCCTCGCCACCCGCTGCTCCCCCTCCCCCCTCGTTCTCTTTCTCCCCGCATCTTCCCTCTTGCCGCGACTATCCGCGTCGACGTTCGCCCCTCCGCCGTCCCCCCCAACGTCCCTTTCCACGCTGCTACTCGCTCTCTGGCCACCGTGCCGCGTCGTGTGCTACGCCGCGCGACCCATGGCCACCGCTCTCTGCCACCCTATCTACGACACACGTGTATATAGAGAACGGGAATAGCGTGTTTGGGTATGTCTGTGTGTGCGTGTGCGTGCGTGTGCGTGTGTGGCCTATGTATGTAACAGGGGAAGAGAGAGAGAGAGAGAGAGAGAGAGAGAGAGAGAGAGAGAAGAGTAATAATACTAGATACTCACTTCTGAGAGTAACTATCACGAGTTACTCTCAAGAGCGTCTGACATATCTATCCGTTTGAGAGAAACGGGCCTATTGCGTCTCTGAAAAAGATAACTAACGGGATGAATCACGCAACATGTACAAATCGTACGGTGAATTGTATCTCTCTCATCCCCCAAGTATTATGCATCGTGAGAATGTTTGGCTAAACGATAATGTTAACGATAATAAGATCCGAAGGTATATCATTGGCTGCATGCTTTTGATAATCTCGTGACTTCTATCTCTAGGTCACGTTAAGTGATTAGCGTACTGTAATTGTTAATTCTGCGCGTTTCAAGATATGATCATCTATATTTATAGTGATTGATTATTTCTTTGACATTTTACAGATTTATCTATATTCGTTCTCTTAAAATGTAAATTAATAAAATGCAAATTATTCCGTTTAATTATATTCTCTAGATGAATATGTTTTGTAACTTTGTAAATCTACTACTTTACGGACAAACGAATTCGCATGTGCGATGCATCCGTGTTTCTTCCATTTTTTAATGGAAAAATAAAATAATTGAACCATGATTATTTTTATTTGTATAAACGAAAATATATATTTCTTAAATATTACAAAGATATTTAACGACAAGTTGTACAAGCACAACTTTATATGATGGGGCAGCATTAAACGCACCAAATTGTACAAAGTTTGTTAAATGCGAAACGCTAAATATGATTTGTCTTGTATAAATACACGAGGATTTAACTTGCCGAGAGATTTTGAGGGAATTTAAACCCATAAAAAAGGGGACGGTAAATTTTCTTCTTATATACCGTTTATTCACTGACACACTTCTGGAATTCCGCAAGCCACCCCTAAATTCGACTATGCATACATCTCGCATTCAACATAAATACAGACTAAGAATCAGATAACGTGTTGAAGCGTTTGGGGAAAACAACACAATCCTTCTCAGTTCATTTCAAGAAATAAGAGATCTTTGTAAGAACTTTCTTTTACATGTTTTTACAACTTCTCGAAAATTATTCTTTTCTTTTTAAAATTTTTTATTTTTTTTTATTATACTATATAACTTTATTATATATTTGCCGTTAAAATTCTGTTTCAAACAACAAAATTCATTTTGCTTGATTTACAAGTAACGAGTTACTTCCATTCCCTAAAAATTTGTTTTTTTCAAAATTATATCGCTATTTTGTCAAATAATTCACTTGATACATTATCTTAAATGTATTACGAAATCTTTCGATTAAATAGAAAAGAATGTTCCATTGTTAAAGCAATATTTTGATTATTCTCTATAAATGTATAAATCAATACATTATATAGATGAAAATGTAAGTAATATCTCTTCAGAATTACCCTTATGAAGTTTTAATAACAAAAGAAGATATTTTAATTTTCAACTTTCTCTAGTTCTCCATTCCTTGTAAGTTTTTTTATGTCTCTAATTTTTAAGGAAAACCGTTTCTTCATATATCTCTCTCTCTCTCTCTCTCTCTCTCTCTCTCTCTCTCTCTCTCTAAGAATTGTGAATTATTCTCAATCTGCAGTTTTTTCAATAAGATTTCCTATTTGCCGACTACTAACTTACTAAGAGGATGAAAAACAGTATACTGTTGGAAAAAAATGTATCGAATTTAACAGTAAATTCAAATAAATAAAACTTTCCATATTTTCCTTTCACAGTTACTCAAGTGGGAATTCATAGTAGACCAATATTGAGCGAAGTACCAATCTCGTATCGAAAAATGAGTTTCGTATTTTTGTATTGGACTTATATTTAAAAGACAATGATATGGTATATCATATACTTGCCTAATTTATGGATCAATATTGAATAATAGCACTGACTTCAGTACATTTTCGGTATTGTGTCGACACAAAATTATCCAAATCAGTGTGTTAAATGTCAGTATACTTACAATATCGTGTTTAGTATAGTATTTAGTACCGTAACTCCGTATTGTACCTCGTGTAACTCTTAACGATAGTTCGGTATCGTTGTCCTACTGTAGTTTTTTTTAGCACACAATACGCGCGATGACAATATAACGAATGACAATATTACATGATCGGGACACTAATGATCACATATAATATAATCCTCGTTTGAAATTGCATAAATTTTTACAATAAAATAAACTGCAAATTAATCTTGGAACTATATATGACGGAGAGAGAATCGAATCGATATTTATAACACATTTCTATCATATAATCTCATTATATTAAGGACCATTTAATTATGCTATTGTGCCGTTTAATCGCATATACTTCTTTGCGAAGCAATATTTTGCTTATATCTGTAACAATTACATAACAGATGTCAAGACGATTGATATTCTTCTGTATATTGCAATGATTTTGTGCTGTCGATACGTCGAAATTCGCACAACGGTGTGCGAATTTATCATTTAAAAATTGTTAATTGCAAAATATTAAGATAAGAAGTTATATGTTTATTTTCTTTCCTTTGAGCTGAGCATTAAAAGAAATTGAAAACAAATGTAAGTTTTCTTTTTGACGATAGTTAATTTGTATTATAGAAGAGTTCTCCCGAACATGATTATGAATTATATTTTTATAGAATAAAATCAAATAAAAAATATATTTATATAAAAGTTGTATGTTCTAAACTTAATATATTGTAAAACTGTGGTTTTTTTTTTGAACAGAAACAAATAAAATTAATTTTCGAAAAAAATTTTTTCAAGATCATATGAAGGTCATAATCATTTTTTAAACAAAATTATATGATTTTTTTACATCATGTGATTCCTGTAATTATTATGCATACAAAAGTAATAAAAGGCAAAGATATAAAAAACTAATATGTTACGAAATATTTCATATCAAAATATGTAAGAACATATTTTTTTATCCCCGCAAAATAAGTTGTAAGCTGTAAGTAGTGCAAGTCACATTACAGAGAAGAGCTAACAGTATAACAATAATTAAAAAAAGTAAGAATCGAAGAGAGTTGAGTTTTGGAGTTAACAAAAAACAAAAATGATAAAAGATGCTTGCGAAACTGATAGATTCTTCAGATTTTATCTGAATCTTGAGATCATTTCAAAACCTATGTTTTCGATGAAAGATTATTAGAATATAAATTCCACTCTGTTTTTGAATGATATATAAATGTTATCATTGCTATCATCTTTTTGAGATTAAGAGTATTTACTCATCTCATTGTCAATGGATTATCCTCATGATATCCTCGTTAATTCTAGATTTAGGTTCAGCCAATCAAGTAGATAGATGAAACGATCATTTATATAAAAATTGTGTTGTAGTGATGTAAAAAACATCTACATTGCCTACAACTTTCCTTGTGTCAAAATCTTTCAAATGGAGAGAAGAAAGCAGATTTTTTTAGAAATGAGAAAAAAAGAAGAAGAAGGGAAGAGCTTTTGCTAAATCATCCGTATTCCCCGAGCACCAATAGCTAGCAATGAGTGTACATTTGAGGTAGGTAGGATTGGACGGACACATGTATTCGATGATCTTCACAGGTAATATTAATATTTCATTAATAAATCTTGTGAAAATTGTCAAATGGTAGAGGATTTTTCCGTTTCGGTTTAATTCGCTGTTTTACCTATTCATGAGTTCTGTCGAATGAATAATGAGACACCCTGTAGATTAAAGAATGTCCGATAAACTTAAAAAAGAATTGCATTTGTTAAGGTACCACAGTTTTATAGCCTTTTACAATGAGTGACATGCAATTCTCTTTCTAAATTCTAAGAATTTACTGGATATTTGTAAAATAGAATTGGAGCAAATCTCTTATGTTATATTCTTATTAAGTTAATTTCTTATGAAATTTTTTGAAGGGATTTTTTTCCCTTTATTGCTTTTTGAAATATTTAAAATCAAGAACAAAAGGATTGTCTGTCAGCTGTCATCTTCACATTCACAGTACAGCCGTGCGGCATATTGAGAAACTTAACGCCTTCTAGTGTCTCTTCACTTGTGTTTTTTCCTCATTCTTTTACTTAACTTTCTCTTTTCTTACGGTCTTTCCTTCACCTATTTTACCTAGGACGTTTAAAGGATATTCTTTTTAATCGGAATAGTTTTTTTGTCCATTATACATGGTGCAGGTAGGGAAGATCGGGGCCAGTTTTTATTAGTGATTTTTAGAAAAAAGTGGATGCTTGATTTTGAAATATTATACATTAAATGTTATAATATATATTCTTTAGGTATTAGAAAAAATATTACTCGGGAATTCATCGTATCACAAAAATAAGTTATTTAATTTTAAATAAACCTGAAAATATATGTAACAACTAACTTCGTATTCTAGGATTAGCAGTAGGCATATTTGTTATGGATAACACATATAAAAAATAAAATTTTTATTTTATCAGTTCTATATTTTGAGAAACAATAGTAACTATGGTATTAATACAAATAAAATAGTTATTTTAATCATAAAATACGCAATTTATTTTTTGTACCATAGTTTCTATATGAAAAATAAAAAAAAACACATCTATATGAAATAATATATTTGAAGTATATTCTCTAAAGATGTGTTCTCTAAAGATATTAAAATTAATTGTCTTACTTAATCTCGTTAATTACTTTACCTCGTTTCGTTTTGGTTAATTTACCCCGCATAGAGCCGTTTTTAATAAAAGAGGTTGTATTCACAAACTTTGTCACGATAATGATTAATTAATTGTAGCAAAGATCTTCTCAGACATGTCATTTTCTATGAATACAGGGATATCGCGATTAATAATGCCAAGATTTGTCAGACAATAAAACAGGTGACAAGAAAAATTCATTCACCGACTTCATTTTTTTTTAAATCGTTATAAATAATATATACAATGTGGTGCAAATCATTTTACACAACAAATTAATATTATATCAACAATCTACAGAAAAAAGAGATTTTTCTGCCATGTCCTGATTGAATTGTAAACGTTTTAACAATCAACCCGTACGATAATTAGTCCCGGTTTCCTCTCACGCAAAAAAATAGAATTTATAGCAAATCTAAATTCTATCTCTGCCATCTATATGATAGATGCAATATATATTTAATATCGCAGTACTTGCTAAAAATTTATTTATTTTGGCTAATTTTTCATACTTGCATAATTTTCGTTATAACTGCAAAATCACTTTTTTGAGTCTCTATTTAATGTAGAATTCTACGTACATCCATTACGACGTCATATGCATCGTATCACTTTGAAGCACTATTCGCATTATGTACGATTTAGTGATTCAATACAACATAATTTAGATGCTAATAAAATTATTTCATTTGTGTATTTTTGTGTATTGTGTATAGAACAGAGATATTCTCGGATATCTCTATCCCATATCCAATTAACAACAGGTTTTGAAAAATTTATCGAATCACTAAACTCGTCCACAATGCACGGTGTGACGTTACTCGTTACAAGTAACGCGAATAAAAAGTAACGCGTTACAAATTAATGGAAAAAGGAATTATTTGTTTCAATAAGAATGAAGAACTTTTTCAAAAAGAATGACTTTTTCAACCCGTTACAAATAACGATTGACTTTTCTAACTCTAATGTTACTATTACCGTCATAAAAAATTCATTACCAAATCGTTATTATAACAAGGTAAATACGATCAATAAAGTAACGGCATTACAAATAACGCGTTACTTGCCAACCTTGTTTTGAAGAGCAGAATTTTCTTTTAAAACATAAAATACGATACACAAGACGGAGAACGCGAGTTGCAGATCGCAAACAGCTTGTTGCATCAACCAGTCTCGAAGCGTCACTTTTAAAATTGACGCATCGGATTGGCTTACGTAGATCGGGCTTCACAGATTTATATTTGTGCGTCTCTAATCTTCTCTTATTTTTATTATATTCGTTTGAGAGTAAGTAATTCTAATTATATATGAAATAGATTTAGTAGATATTAATAATGTTAAGCGAACGCGTAGGTATATAAAATTGTGAAATTCACATCATTTTTCGTTTTTTTCGACACAACGTCACATTGTGACCATTAATTAGTCTGCAGCTTTTAATTAGATTCAATTAGCTGTAGAAAGAGAGGGGGAGGGGGGAGGGAGAGAGTGCTATGATTGCCAATGATGCGTTTAGACCAAGATAGATGGATTTGGGTCACGTGTACATACAGACCGTTGCGAGCGAGACGTCTTTAGCACGACAATGCTTAGCAGCTGTAACAGATTCGCGAATACGGTATTGTTTATCTCATTAGGAATACGTTGACTGAAGAAACGCCATTACCAGCGCGGAACAATAAACGCGTACAGAGCAATCCGTATATACTGACATTGTTCCTCTGACGTTTTACCTTACCCTGAATTTAGTCCCATGCACTTTATTTATTAACTTATTGATTTTCTGAGTTAGGAAAATGAGAAAAATCTTAAAGGTGACGTGAAGAATGATTAATTGATGGTCACTATCAATAACTATTATTGACGAACAAAAAATTCTTTGTTTTTATTAGAAGTAGAAAAAAATTAATATTTATTAATTTCATGAATATAAAATATTAATTGTGGAATATCTTTTGAGTAATACTTTCAAGTATTGCGATTCTCCTGCCACTCTCCCGCGTATTCATTTACCGGTTCGTCTCGACGGTTACGAAAATCTTTTTCCTAGGAATTTCCTAGAAATTCTAAGTATATGAAATATGATCAATTAAAGCTGAATGTCAGCGTCATACATTATTGTTCGACATCTTCGACACTTGATGTGGACTCTTCCGCCGCGGCGACATTCGAGAGACGTTATCCGCATTCGGATAGGATAGGATAGGATAGGAAACGTTTTCCTCGCCTATCGTTCTGTGCACGCCCACAATTCCGACCGCAATAAATTCCACTGTCACCTTGTACTGATTCTGAAACGCGCGCCTTCTCTTTCTGCTTGAGAGTGAAAATCAAAAAAAAACTTGTTTTCCTCTATCTCTTTTTTCGAAACGTAAAAATCAAGAGAAAGCTCGCTCTATCTCTATCCTCTGTTTCTATGGTAGAAAAAGCTTATACTGCTATTTTTTTCTGTTGAGCGCTTGTACGAATTTGTGAATACAGTTCTTCTTACAAGCGAGAGAAGGAAAGGGGAAAAGGGACTCTAAGAGAGAGAGAGAGAGAGAGAATGAATCCAGAGAAATCCTTTTCTCTTCTGAGGGGAAAGCAAAGGAAATAGGAAAAGGCCAAAATGGTGACAGGGGAGAATGGCAGAAGACGAACACTTTAGGTACGAAAAATACACGAGGGATATGACGACGTTGCGTCCGCAGACGAGAGAGACTTGATGCCAGATTTTTCCAGCGAGGCCACGGTAGAATGGATGTGGGTATAATGGAGGCGAGCACCGTGCCTTCGGTGCGTGATAAAAACTGCCGATAGCGAGGACGAGAGGAGAGGAAGGCGAATGGGAGGGCGGAGGAAAAAAAAAAGAAAAAGAAAGGAAGAAAAAAGAAGAGAGAAAGAGAGAGAGAAAAGAGAGAAAAGATCGGACGAAACGACGAGTTCGCCGTTGGAAAGACTCGGAACGCGAGACGAGGGGTTTGATACGCGTTATTGAGTGCGCGCGAATTAAAGTTTCTTCGGCATCCTTCGTCTTTTTCGTCACGCAACGCGTGAACGTCGAAATCGCGCGTCTTTTCGCCTCGTGTTTCGCAAAATTATCGACCGTATCTTCTCTCTCTCTCTCTCTCTCTCTCTCTCTCTCTTCCCGCCTCTCGCTTTCTTTCTCTCTGTGTCTCGAAGCGGCGCCGTAGCGTCGAGAAAATATCACGAAATATTAATCTCCGCAGCGCATATCGCGAAGACCAGAGGCAAAGCATACACGCTGAGTTACACGTGTATCTTGTATGTTTGTCTTGAGATATTCTAATTTATAACGTCAAAGTGTTATATAGTATTTTAAAACTAATAATTAGAACATTTTTAGAAAGATACGTGCGTATACATTTATCGTTGGAAACAATACTTTTAGAGTTCTAACAATAGCTTTAAAATCGAAGATGTTAGTATTTACGATAATAAGATTAGAAACAAGACTTAGTAAGTTATTTAATTTCGAAATTTATATGAATATTTTTTTCTATAATATAGCACCGTATATGTACATAATTCAGTTTTACTAAAAATTTTTTGTGAAAAAAATTATTTTGTCTTTCGACAAACGACTATTGCTCCGTCAATAGTCATCCTCTGTGAGTGTATACAATTATTTCGTATAATGCATGCATAGGAAATCGGTAACCTTCATTCATTCTGCACCGCGTCGCGCTGCGACGTCAGTTCGGTCGGTTGGCTTTAATTTCGTTAATCAGGACGCGTCTCGATCGAACGAGCTTCGTGAGGCGAAATGAAAGGAGAAAGGCATTCTCTCCCTAATCGCCATACCTGCATCCGTGCGAAAAGTCACGAAACTCAACGGAAAAGAACGAAGATTCTTACATCGAGAAGAAACGTACAAACGTTTCGTTTTAATGGAAACAAATAAATATTTCAAAAACGCATAAATTTACATGTAAATAGCTTCTTTGAGAATTATTCGATTTCGAAAAGATATTTCATGAATTACATATGTTTATCGTAGATGACATCACTTCCGAGTTTTGAAAGTCATTCCTCTTTCGAATAAAACTGCATGCTTTTCGCAAAAATCAATGCTTTCGAATATATTTTGCATTTATTGTAAGACTGTTAAGTGAATCTTCTAATCAAAAATTAAAAAGTTATCAGAGTTATAGTGTTGAGATCTTACATACATATTTATTTATATTTTAAGTAATTCTCCAAATTCTTTGTTTTCTAGAAATAAGTTTAATAAAATAGATATCTAGAGATCACCTTAACACGAGATAATTGAAACAGCCAGACGTTATGGCTGCTTGTGAAATTCTAAAACTCACACAAAAAGTAGGTAATTTGTTAGAATTAGACATTTATGACAAATCAAGTGTGTCCTGTATTATTGTCCCTTGCATTATTATTACAGTAAAGTACGAATGACGAATGAGTTATGTGAATGAATCCTGTAGTGCGTTTCAAAACTTGATTGTTCTTAACTCCGAGTGTCAAGTCTTTTATCAACATTTGAATTTTCGAATGTATAACAATTCTATAGCTTTCGACCACGTGCTGTTTGAATTTTTTGTTTCCTAAGGAAAAAATAGATAATTTGTTAGAATTAGACATTTACAAATCAAGTCCTGTATTATTATCCCTTGTATTATTACAGTGTTAAGTACGACGAATGACTTTATAGCTTTATAGATGAATCCTGCAGTTAATTTTTTGTTTCCTAAGGAAATTTAGTGTTAAAATCTATATTTACCTATTGTTGATCTTGACATATAATATTCTCAACAATGTTCTTCAGATAAAAGAAATGGTTAACTCTTAACCGAGATTTTAACTTATTTCTCATCTCTTTCCACAATTCAAGCATTAGAAAGAGATGATTCCATGAATTATGAAATTGGGCCTTAAGATCTCTTTCTAATCTCAGTTAAGTTAACCGACGATTACATGAAGCTCATGGGCATTTAATACTCAATTTCACAAATCTTTTATCTGAAGAGTATATGTCAAGATTTACAATAGGTAAATATAGATTTTAACACTACATTTCTAGAATTGCATTCGAAAATTCAAATATTGATAAAAGACTTGATTCTGTTCGGAGTTAAAAATAATCAAGTTTTGAAACGCAGGATTCATTCATATTACGTCGACAGAGTCGTACTTTACTGTAATAATAATATAAGGGACAATAATACACTTGATTCGTAAATGTCTAATTCTAACAAATGAACTGAGCCTAAGAAAGCTAACAGATGCCAGTCATAATTTCGCTCCACTCGTTGCTGCGATCATCTTTTCCCATTTACGAGATTCGCGCCTACATTACTTTAATCCATACGAGCCAAAAATAATACGAAAAAATAAAGATACAACTATAATTTACAAATTAAATAAAATATCATGAAATTCAACAAAATTATAATTATCTCATAAAAAAACTTACAATTTCTAAATTTACTTATATATACCTATTAATTAATGTATAGTTAATTCTCGAATATAGAGAACTCTTTATATCATGAAACCCGAATTTCCAGCAGAGTTCCAAAAATATTTTTTAACGACGGACATCTTATGAAGGATTATCTCTAACGCGATTTAATAAATAATAAATTTTAATTAAATTTTGGCATTTCTAAAAACGCAATGAGAAGCTTATTATTGACCAGATTAACATTGTCGGATAAATTCGTCTTGATAGCGAAACGCAGAGTGCATTGGTATATTTAAATAGGAGCTTAACCGGAAACATATATGAATCCTTCCGTTGAATATCGATTTTAGATATCAAAGTCCAATTTGGAGATCTACGTTTTTGTATTTAACGAACTCATGAAATCACTGCCGCGGCTTCACGAAGCCGATCGAACGGGTTTATTCTGAGAATGGCATTAATCCAACAGCGAAACATTGTAACATGGCGATTTACATAGTCCATGAAATACAATGAACTAACCGACGTATCTATTTTAACAGCGTTTCAATGATATCATTTCTCCTAAACTTAATATTTAGTTAGCAACCTCATATTTTTTTCTTTTGTCAAAACGGGTACCGGATATAAAATTTTTATATGTAACATTATATGATACAAATTAGTACAAAATAGGGTATTGAAAGATTGAAAAAGTTTGATTTTGCTTATTTAATTCTGCTGGCTCATTCGAGATAAAATTAGAATAAATATATATGGAACGGCGTAAAGGTAAAATTTATTTTTTATTTATGGCTTTTAATTTAAGAAATAAAATTTAGATTAGGGTTACCACAAAATTGGAGCTCGGGGAAATAATGGAAATATGAGGGAAACTGAAAACGATTAAGAAAATCAGAGAAAAGTAAAGAAAAATTCTTGACTTTTAAGAAGTTTCAATATGCGTATATCACACCTATAATACATGCAGTTTTGAAGTACTACCGGTTTAACAACTAAAAATGCAAGCATTAATTTACATTGCGATGTTAAATTAATCTCTTAACAAAATATTTAACGTTTCTAAATCGGGAGAAAAGTACAAAAAAAATTCAAAAAGCATCAAGGAAAATCATGAAATTTTGTCTGGAAACCAGGGAAAAGATACGAAGCTTTAGGAATTTTGTGACAACTCCATAGATAATACAGGAGTTAGAAAGCCTTATACTATCTTCAAATTTTATCTACTATTCTATATCGGGTTACGAGAAGCAAGGAATCACCTTAACCGTTATTTCCACGCAAAAGAAAGGGAAAAAAAAAATCATTTGTTTCCATCTTCCAAATCGCGGCACGCCAATGTGCGACGAATAGAAATCGCAAGCGGAACTACAGTGTAATCTTGCGCGTCGCTGCCTCTAATCGTGATTACGTCACGCGCATGACGCGAAGAGTTAGCGAGCGCGACCAGGCACGCCGCGTCGCGCCATGAACGGACGAAGCGGTTTTAATGTACCGTCGTTTTGCAAGCGGAAAGATCGGCACGGCGCGTCACGGCTTAACCTTACCCATTAACATATCGGGACCGACCCGCGGGTCCCCACACGCCGAAAGGACGCGAGTTTCTCGCGTCGTTTCGAGGCCTTTCGCGGTCGCGCTGCACGCTGCCCACGTCACCACAGAAATGTCGATGTTCCTCGCACATAAATCCAGCTGACAACAGCACGAAGTTTTCTTTCGAAGCGTTCTTCGTTGTCTCTAATTTCAATGCGTGAATTTAAATAATGAATCAGAAGGAACTCGATGTCATTTTGGAGAAATTGATATATCGGTACGTAAAGGATAGTCCTCTTGCGTTTCAGATCGCATTCGTGAATACACATTCGTGTATCCGATTTAACGTTCATTTACGCAAGACTGATGGTCATTCGATCACTTCAATTTCTCGCGGCAGGAGATACGATTAACGATCGATTTTACGCGTCTTTCCGGTATTAGCAAGCGAGTATTAGTAGCGAGAGTAATTAGAGCCAACCTTAATTCCGTATAAATATTGTACGCTTAATGCACCGTTGACCAAGAATTATCTACGCGGCCTGTTTGGCCACTCAGGGCTAAGCGGCTTACCGTTCGTCAAATTTTGCGTTACTTGCTGGACGGTACTTGCTATCGCGGCAACGGTAGTACAAGCTCTGACAAGCTGTGAGAATCGAGAACATCTCAAGAAGACGAGGAGAGAGAGAGAAAGGGGAGAAAAGTTTGAATATAATCTCAAATTACTCTCTATCGCCCTATCGGCCCTTAATCTTTTTTTTTCTTTTTCAGAAATATGACTAAAGAAATTATCAAACAAAAAAATAGAAGATGTACTTTTTCTCTCTCTCTTTTTTTTTTTTTTTGAGTTTTTATTACATATTTAGATTCAGATACACGCAATTACTCTTACATAATAAAAAGTTAATAAAAAAAATTATGAAATAATAACTAACCGAATCAAATAGAAATAATAAAGTAACAAAACAATGTAAAAACGAAATGGCGAGGAAGATGTAACAATTATTTTCATACGCGATAGAATCTCTCATCGCATTTTGTTTTCCCAACATGTTATTCCAAACAACTGACTAATGATGAAGAATCAGAACACGCATTTCTGTAGAAAGTAAATAAAGGTCACGTCGTGACGAAAATATGTCGAGATAGAGGATAGCCGCCAGCTATTAATGCTAGTCTGAGACTCAATTAATGTCAATTAATACGCTGGTCTACTCGCTAACCACCGACTAAGCCACTTGCAATTTCAATTAGCGCACTCCTAATTAGACTTTTAGTCTTCTACTGGATGACGCAAATAGATTAGAACACGACATCGCGTAATAATTTCGAGAACTTTTCGGAATTAGTCGAACGCGTAATTCCGTTGCCGCCCAGTCGACGGGTTTCGAAATTCTTTGTAGCTATACGAGTAACGAACCGACGAACGGCGTTGCAAGAGGAAAAGGTCGCGTTCCAGCGAAATAAATCATCAAAGGTATTTCGTCAAAGCTCGAGTTGACCGTTTTCGGCCGAGTATCAGCCGGACGTGCGCGCGTCAAGTTCCAACGGAAATCGTGAACGTGCATAATTCCCTCGAAATTGCGGGACCACGCTAACTGTATCGTGCCGTCCTAAATTTATCTGCAATTAATCGCAAGGGCCCTGCAAGAATCTAGTTAACAAAATCAACAAAAAGAATTACAGAACGTGTATCGTTATCGATTTTTCCTCTCTCTTTCCAATCATCTTCATTACAACGCGGTTGATTGAGCATAACTGAAACGATGGGAAACGAGGGGAAACCGATATTTTTTGCACGATATTTTTTCGCGGAAGCGACAAAAGAGTGTCGTGCGCGTCAGGCATTCGGAGATGCTTCGATAAACGAAGTTAAGAGACTAAAGAAAAGAGAATACAACATATAATATCCTATATATTCGCCATCGGGTGAACATAACGAGCCGCGTGGTTCGTTCGTGGCCTCTTCTCGCTTCTTCGTTCACTCGCTAATTCTTCGCTCGCAAGCAGTTAGCGATGCGGCGGCTACCCCGCGCTCGCGATTGTCCGAACGCACGCACGCATGCACGCTCTCTTATATACAGATGTGTGCGTGCACGCGTGCAGACAAGCAGTCAGGCAAGCAAACGTAGTAGGGGGGGGGGGG
>NW_017259322.1:1258379-1266486 GCF_001594045.1 Atta colombica
CGGCGGACGCATATGCCGCACAAACACGCACTAACACGCTCGCATCCCGCGGGTCCGAGAGCACGTTCAGCACGCACGCAACCTCGCCGAACTTGCCGAGAGAGCCTCGTCGTCGTCGTCGTCGTCGTCGTCGTCCGATGCACACGCGCGCGCACGCACGCACGCACGCACGCACGCACGCACGCATACACGATCGCGCGCCGCGTGCACGCGAGAGAGTGCGAAATAACGCGAGGTGATGGCAGAGGACAAAGGCTCCGCGCGACATGGGTACTAGGAGCTAGACGGGAATCCGTGAAGCGCGGGACCGAGAGGGGAAACCGGGGAGGGGAGGGGGAGAGGGGGAACACCCTACACAGGCGGGCAGGCGACGGCGGTCGCGATGGGAAGAGGAGGAGACGGTCGTGGGGGCTCCTTCTCCCTCGGATCAGCCAGCGTCCAAAGGGGGAAATCGGTAGATAGGAGACGAGGGGGAGCGCGCGAACGCGCGACGAGAGAGCGAACGAATGAACGAACCCGCGGGTTCCTCGCCTCGTTCGCTTTATACGTCACACGCGGCGGCCGTTCGTTCGGCTCGGTGTGAGTCACGCATCGCGGGCTTCCTGCTACTAGGGCCCCATCGCACCCGCGCTTTAGCTTACGCGCTTGTTCCCTCTCCCCTTGGATTCGTCTGGCGTTGTCGCCCCCTTTTGTCGTCCAGCATTTTCTGCCTGGTCCTTCTAGAACCTTTTTGTTTTGTAATCCAAAACGATAGGTCACGGTTGAGAAGAAATTTCTAACAATCATCCAGGGACGTTGCAGGAAGTGCGTCTTGGGAGATAAAGATTCTAGTTGGGAAAAATTACAATAGCAGTGATGTTTTTAAAGTTTTAAACCGTGCTCAGAAAATAGTACAATAGAAACGTATGCCATTCGTCACTTTACAAATCATTTTACAAAAGCATTTTGTAAATCTTTACTCTCTCTGTGGCATTCTGTAGGATCGTTAAAATATATATCACAAGATAACCTCGTGTGAAGGTTATGTTCGGCTACAGATGGCTACTGAAACAGATTCAACCCATTGATATTTAGCTTGAAAGCAATCAATTTCATTTTTCGGAAAAAGAAAGGAAGAAAAATGTCAAAAAGTGAAAGTATTAATGATTTATTAGATTGATTTTTCCCCTGAGTTTGCACAATTGTTCTTTAGAAAGGTGTATCTTCTAACGAAACTCACCGATTGAACACGATACAAACATAAAGTTTAGAAGAAGGAGAGTACGTTTTAATGTCTCGGATCGAATCGTTTGTTATCGTTGTTTTCGAGGAAGTTTTACTGTATAATTTGTCTCTCGTCGGATCGATCGCTAGTAATTTGCGCGAATTAGTCCAATGATGACGTGACAACGAAGTTCCCGTCTCTGCTTCCGCCGCGGATCGGTCGACGACCTCTTTTGTTGCATCTGCTCGCGGCATGTGTTTCGCGGCTCGCCGCGCCGCGATAATGTTTCGCGCTTCCCGCTTCCCGCTGCGCGATTCCCGTAAAATATTCGGCGTGTGTCACGTCGTACGTCCCTCGCGTCGGCTATTTTAACAAGCTGTACGATTCGAATAACGCGCGCTCTCGGCTTATATTATAGCTCGTCTGCAAGACTAATAAACGCGCTCGCATGGAATCAATCCTTAATTTAAGGTCCAACGCGCGGTACTTGGTGCCTTTGTACATAAAGCAAAGTTCAAATCGATGCCGCGTGCGACCCCTTGGGGTTATAGTCTTCGATATTAATTGGCACATGGCGGCCGCGCGCGCGCGCGCGTTAACACACGACGTAAAATATCGCGGGGCGAATTCCATTTCGACGATCCATCGTTGCGATAGCCTTCGCGAAGGTACGTGAAATATTACTGAAAACGTCGATCGCGCGCCACGCCGCGTCCTTCTCTCGTCCCCGTTCCAAGATTCACACACAAACGTCGAGCGCGCGCGCATGCTTCCTTCCCTTTTCGATAATTACCGCGCCGCACCCGATAATCCGATCCGCGGCATCGCTTTATTACTTTACCAATAAGCAACCGATATTCGTGCCATCCGAATTCCCGATAAAATTCCTCGCAAGCTATATATATGTGTAATAACATAATACGCGCGCGTTACGCGCGGGAACGAGTAAGCCGGTAGCGAGTAGCGGCGCGGTCGTCTCTATTCCCAGATACGCAAGAAATTAATACGCAAACGGCCGCCGCGCGCCACTCGTATTCTCCCTCGTTCTCCCAGTTCTCGTGTTCCCGTGTTCTCGTTCCCTCCGCGTCGTGCATCGATCAAACACGCACGATCCGTGTGCGTAAAACCGTGGCGTGCGAGAGAGCTCGCATATAAGGGGCATCCGCGATACTCTTTGCTGCTGTCCGCAGCATCGATTCTTAAACTGTCGATAACGAGCATATTCGTGATTGTTCTCTATTTTTCATCCTTTCTATGATGTCGGCACGTTATGCATGCATGTGTGTAACAGTGTTCGGCGCACACTACGTCTCCAATCTAAAGACAATAAAATAATGCACACAATATTATATAATCGAGGAAAAGACTAGTTCTTACTTGCTAATAATTAAAATCTTTAATAATAAATTAAATATAAATTATAAGCAATCGTTTCGACCTGTTATTAAGTTATTTTCAATATATGTTAAATAATATTTATAAATCTTTAAAATTATCGATACAATCTAGAGGTCAATATATAAAATCAATCTTTTTTTTAACGGAAGATTTCGCCAACACAATATTCTAAAAATAAAAGTTGTAATATTACGTTAGTGCTTATGATTTGACCAGAACTTTTATCAAATTAACTACGTTAGAGAAAGAAACTGTCTTTCTATTTCTTATATCATTGCATTGAAGAGAATTCGGATAAGGAATTCAAGTTGAAACGTCTACGCAGTTGAACTGATTATATTTTTCATCTTTTGTGAATAATGTATTTCGGCAACAATTACTGATATTCCAGCATAATTAACTGCCACATAGACAATTTTAATTATTATAGTTTGTAACTTATTCTTGGAGTAAAAAAGAACAAATTTATATATTTACACGTAAAAGTCACAATATTTTCTAATAGCACGTGTTCTAAGAACGTCGTTTCGTTAGTCAAACGATACTTGAGGATCGTTGCAGAGTTCCGAGGAGCAATATTCATCGTAAATTAGCAAAAGCGATATTTTTACTTTCCGTACGTAATGTGAGTAATTTATAGGAAACTTATCTATTAATACATCGTATAACTATCTATTAATACATCGATCGTAAAATCTCCTTCTCGAATTATCAAAAATGATACCTGAATATTACACAATATTAGTAATTGATTGAAAAAAAAAAAAAAAAATCAATATCTGTATCAATATCTGATAAAGTCTGAACATCACTGGACGTGTCCAGCGCGCGGTGAGATATACTTTTACGAAAAGTATGCCGTCGAATATTAGGTTCGCGCGAATGAATTATAACGGTTCGGCTCGCTCGGTCTCCGCTACCGTCGTTGTCGTTCGAGCGCGACATATCCGGAGCGAGAGAGAAACGACGAAGCGAAGCGAGTACAACCCGCGGGGCCCACACCGTATCTCCCCCGCCTTTGTGTGACCGTTGTATGCGTACGGAGGAGAGAGAAGGAGAGGAAGAGAGAAGCCGCGTATCTGGGCCCTCGGGCCAGACGATCGACGATCGCCGTGGCATGCGGGTCCCGCGACCAAGATCACGAGAGGTGTCGCATGCACGCCGGTGCTGACCAGCTGCCGTTCTCACCGAACGAGCGCGCTCGGTGTCGTCATTATCGTCACGGCGTGGCCGTTGTACTCATCCTCATCATCATCATCATCATCATCATCATCATCATCATCATCATCATATTCGCATATTGTTATAGAGTCATCATAGTCTTTGTCATCATCGCTGCTACCTTCATCATTTCCATCATTGTCCCTACTATCGCTGTCGTATCTCGTAATCGTCATCGTCGTCGTCATATATTCTCAGCTATTATATAAGCGTCATAATTACCATAATCTTTCCATCGTCGTCGTCATCGATATCGTTACTTCTTTCATTTCACCTTATTAACATGCTCGTCGCTGTCGTTTCGCCGTCGCCGTCACCGTCACCGTCATCGTCGTTGCTGCCGCCGTCGCTCGTTATGCCTCTCTTCCCTGTCGTCTCGGTCGGGCGCGGATGCGCGCGGCAACGTCGCCGCGTCACGACACGCCGCTTGGGTATAGGTTATCGCCGCCGCGGCGGTGGCTTCGGGAGAGCGTGCACGTACACATGGTACACGGACGTGCTGAGCTAATGCACACAGACGTAGCCGACGGCGCATCGGGACGTGTACGTGTACTTGGGCCTGCTACGATCCCTCGGGGTTTGCCTGCCTCTCCTCGGCACGTACATGCTCAGGCCAGACCGACGTTCGCTACGGCGAACGATCGGCGGGCGGGCGGGTCAGGCAGCCAGCCGCGGCGACGGCGGTGGCGGCGGCGGCGACGGCAGCGGCGAGGCAGCAACGGATGCGGCGTCCTGCTGCTCGTCGCCGCGTCCTCGTCGCACCCGCTTCTCATTCCCGCGATTCCCGGCCGCTTCGTCTCGCTTGCGCTCGCTCGCTCGCTCGCTCGCTCGCTCGCTCATTCGTTCGTTCGCTCGCTCGTTCGTTCATTCGCTCGCTCGCCGATCCCTCTTTCTCTCACATCCTCGCTCTATCCTACACCCGCCGAGTCCCGGCAATATAAGCCGAGTAATATTACCGCGGGAAGAGCGGTAAGGTAACAGAGAGCCGCTGCTACGGACCGTTCCTTTCGAGAATTTACGAGCACCACGGTCCGGGTGCCCGACTCTCCCTGACTCCTCTTTCTCTCTCGTTTACTCGTTCTCTTCCTTGCACGTACGTACTCGTCCGTATTCGCTACGTATTCTGCACCGTATCCGCGTGGAACCTACCGACTTGCCGAGACGGCATCGTTCGGTGGTGCCGTGAGCGTTTCCGTGCTACGCTCGCAATTTCGAGGGAGAGCGGAGCCGAACGCGATTATGCGAGGGCAATCGCGCGACCGAGCGCGGCCCGGCACAGCGATAACTTATCAACGTCGGGAGATAAAGTACCGATACGCCGATAAGCACCCGCACAAAAGAACATGCCCGCGAACGATCTCTATCGAGTCCAATACACCGTTCGTAGATCGATCGTGTATCGCTGAGCTGTTTGTCGTCGCACGAATATCGCTCTGAAACTATATTTCCCAGAATTGGTGATGTGTTGTTGTTTTTATGTATATAAATAAAAGTAACTCCTTCAAAGCCAACTTTGTCATTTTTCAGGTTGAAACGGACAGTTACGTACCTCGTGAAATCGATCATGATATGAGTAAAAGCACACAAGAATACGTAAACAGTAATAAAAAAACAAGACAAAGAAGATCAATGAGCCAGGTTGGTACAAATTAAAATAATTATATTGAATTATAAATATATTATCCATACGTTTCGCTTTATATTAAATCATCTTCGGATAAATCGATAAACTAACTTACAATAAAAACATGTACTCGCTGATGAATCAAATCGCTAATAAAAAGTCACTCACTAGATAAAATATATTTCGTTTGGTTCATAAGAGGTGCAATATAACAATAGTTACTTCTAGTTCGTTCGTAGACATAGTTGAATGAGTTTTATCATGGTTGATAGGAGACTTGTGAAGAACTTTACAATTATGGAACTTTACAAATATTGAACGGTAATCACACTACAGTACGTACAGTTGGTTGACGAATTTTAGTCAACCATATTAAAGCGAGTGCAAGCTAGCTGTATTGTGATTGGATAAAATAGTATGGTTATGGTTTGTAAACTGATGATTAAAGTAAACAATGAGTTTCTCAATTTATTCTCTAAAATCGGTTAGTAGCTCCTTTCTATTACTTATTTAACTTTTAATTCTCTAAGTTTATTTATTATTATTCACTTATATTTTAAGGAGTAAAACATAAATAATAACCAAATTGATCAATCACAGTAGAGACCGTAAATCCCAAAGCACACTAGATGTTTGTAAATCTTAAAAAATCAACTATTTATAGTCGATTATTCTCTTCACATTCGACTATAGCCAATATTTTACTTAAAACTCACTACATTTATTGTATTTCCAAATTAATACAATGCATAACACAAACCTGCAGCCAATCTAAAATTTGCTTACTGCATAAGTTTTTTTTATATGCCATGTCTTTTATACCTACTTGATTTTTTAATATGTTTATATTTACTCTAAATAGACACTGTTGTTCTTTGATCAATATGGACTTTCTAGTTTTCTCTAATCATAAACATGAATTAAATTGTAAAAAGTATCAGCAATTATAGCTCTCCTAAGAGAGTATATCTCCCAAAAAAAGGAAATTATTATACAATATTACGGATTCGTAATATCACAGAGGATTAAGAAAGTACTAGTACATACATAGGCATTGTTCAAATTATACATACTGGACACAACATTACTTTGACACGTACGTGTGTTTAAGGTGATAATTTTTTGTAATGCGCGATATTCACCGAATATCGCATTACGTGTTCACTTGGCGATAGTGACGAGCACATCGGCCCATATCTCTCATATACGCATGGCACATATCGCTTCTCGCGCCTTCCACCTCGAGGAATCGAACGGCTGAGGCCGATTAGCGATAGTCGACTGGTGGACCGGTAAAGCCGCGCAACGCAGATAACAGGCGGCGTTCTCGAAAGCGCGTTTTGAAATCCGAGACCGTTACGATTGTTTACGGGCGAGCGAGCAGCGAGGATTCCATCGTAACGCGCGCTCGCGCGCGCGCGAGTTAAATCGGCCGCGGGTTTGAAACGCTCGCTGCGTCGCATGTATCGCTGACTCGCTCGCGCATCCGCTGCGCTGCGTCCGCGAGAGGAAGGCGGTAACGATAAGAAAACAACGGCGTAGGGGAGCACGAGGGGAACGGTGTGCGCGCGCGCGCGCGAGAGAGAGAGAGAGAGAGAGAGAGAGGGAAACAGCGGGAGAGAAAAAGAGAAAAAAAGTCGTTTATTCGGCACTGCGGGGACCCGGGGACAGGTCCCCTTAAGCGCAGCGAATGAGAGCGAGAAAGAGAGAAGAGGAAGGACGGGGTGAGCGAGAGCGAAGAGGCGTGCAAAGCGGCGATACATAACGACCGAAACGCGACGCGGGTCGGCGCGGCATGGCGCGGCGCGGCGCGGTCGGTCGGTCTCGCGGACCCTCACATCCTGTCTGTGACAGCACGGCCGATGGTTGCCTGGTGGGTCAGACCTTGCTGACGCGCGGGTGAGTCCCTTGATGAAGCCCTGCTATGTACCCTGTGTTGCCATGATTAGCGTGCTAGGATCGATGGTGGTCGCTTTCTTTTATCTAGTCATGCTTCTATTGAAAATTTCGCGTAGCTCTCCCTTCACAAAGGTTAGTATATTATTGTTCTGCTGTGCATTATTTGTTTTGTAAAATCGTGAAGGTCAAAGTTGAATCAAGTCACGGTTACGGTGTAAAGCAAAGTAAATGACAAATTGTTAGAAAGATCTTAGACAAAGAAAATTCTAGAAATATCCTGGAAAAAAAATACATGTTAATAACGAAAAAGAGGAAAAAAAAACTCTCCATTATTTTCCTTTAAGAAATCCTCCATCCCTTTTTAAGAAGGAAAAATTGAAAAGAAGATACCGGAAATAATTTTGTTACGCTATAAAGCACAAAAAAGTCCACCGTGAACGGCGTAAACCAATGGTCATCGGTAAATGGCGCGAGCCTTTCCAATTATACTACGCTCATGGGCGCGCGTTTTACCCACACAACAATGATGACACCGACGTCGACGACGCGGCGATCGAAAAAGGTGAGACGTGCCGAAGGGGATATAGGCGCGGACAATGAGACGGATGAGAGAAAAAGAGAGAATGAGAAGGAGAAAGAGAGAATGGCGGGTTAACAGCGCGAGGGGAAACCTCATGTAGAAGAGGCGAGAACGTGACGAAGCGCGGTATGGCGATGCCGCGAGGGGGAGCGGCGCGGGGGGAGGGGAATGGAGGGGGGGG
>NW_017259322.1:1266501-1267328 GCF_001594045.1 Atta colombica
GGAGGGGAATGGAGGGGGGGGGAGGGGGAGAAACGCGAGGGGAGCGCGCGAGAACGGTCGTCGAGCGACGGCGATTTGGCAACGGCTTTTATGGCTTTCGTCGTTGCTATCGAGAAGCGTACGAGGCGCTTCAAAGTGGTTCAGCGGTGTAAGCGGTAGTATGCGCATACCAAAACGAGGACGGGCCTGAGGCCTCGAGTGCCTGGCTAACCAGAATGCCTGCTGCTTCTTTCGGAAAAATCGGGAAAATGCTAAAAATATACCTGAACAGTCTCCCGGTTGTTTTAAAGTTTCCTGCAGGAAGTATTTCTTGAGGAAGGATTTTCGGTTGAAAATGAGCCAGAAAAATTTCTGATTCTCAATCAAGTATTCGGATTATATTTCAATTAGAATTATAATAGATTTAAATTCTTAATTTATCCATTTTCAACTAAGATTCCAATTAATTGCAATAAGACTCCTTTTTTTTTTCAGTGTGTACAGAACATGACATTTTATGTCATGCACATGATAAATCTGTTGTACAATCACCCGTGGGAATAGTTCGCAGTGTGTCAAGGTCAATAACATAATTTAATGACATTCACGTCCTCCGCGAATATATTATTCGCGTAAAGGAATTTAATTTATTATCGTATCTCCTCGCGACACTCCTAGGTCGCGTTAAACTATCGACTTGCGTTATATACGGCCGATTGCCACGTTTCGTGTAACAAGTCAATTATTAGATATTACAGCAACAGCGAACGAGCCCCGAGACCATCCCGCTCATTAATTTCATATTCAGTCGCAGAGAGAAACGTCGATGTGTGTATATATATATATAT
>NW_017259322.1:1267428-1268817 GCF_001594045.1 Atta colombica
AGATTTTCTTCGCTCGTTATTACGCCTCGTCATTACAGCTTGGCAATTACGCTTGGCGCGTTGTTTTTTTTTAATTACTAGCGCTCCGTTGTTTCTTAGCTATGCCGAAGCGATTGAAAAACGCCTCTCGATCGCCTGGGGCGATCAAGCCGTCCGCGACGCGCCGCGGCCGATGAGAAGATCGAACGCACGATCGAGCAACGACGCATCCGGTTCTCCGTTTCTCTCTTTTATCCGCTTGCCAGCTCTCTTTCGCTCGCTCTCACGCTCGGAAACGACAGTGCGTCGACCACTGACCTGCGCGCGCGAGATATCCGAGACGGCACGGACGGCACGGACGCCACGGACGAGAGTGAGAGCGCTTTTGATGCCTGCGCATTCATACGTACCTGCGGGAAACTGTAACTACCCGCCGCCCGCTGTAGTAGAAGTATTAGATGGAGGGAAACGAGAGGGGGGGGAGGGAAATGGAGAGAGAAAGAGAAAGTCAGGGAAAGAGAGACAGAGGGAACGGTGGTGGAGGCGGCAGCGACGGAGAGGGTAAACTGGGTCAGTGTCGTGGAACTTGAAAACTTCGCTTCCGTAATGCGAGAACGGCGCCGACTGCCATCTCGAAGTCGCTTAAACTGCGTTTACGAGTCGGCGGCGGTAGGTAGGTAAAACAGAAACACTTGGAGAGAACTCAAGACCGAGTTATGTGTAGTTATATATATATATATATATAAAGTATGTATAGGCGTGCAAACACCCTCTTCCTCCTTCGCGACGACCGGCGAGAAAGAGGCCGCGCGAGGCGGTGCGGCGGCGGTAAAAGAGAGACGAACGAATCGCGAACGATAGGGGCGCGAGCGAGAGCGAAAGGAAGACGTATAGGAATGCGCAAACTAAAGCGTGCCGTTTCGCCGCCACGTGGGGAAGACGAAGCTGCGTGGCGGCGGCGGGGAAAGGGCGGGAGGAGGGGGGATCCTCGTTTGTTATACCGGCGCGTCTCCCGCGCGGTTCCGAAGCCGACGGGTGCGCATTTTACTCCACGTGATCGCGCACGGCGATGGTCTCTCGCGGCGCGATTCTCAATGTCATCAGCCACGTAGCGGTTGGGTGCCGCACGAGCGGAAGGTCTCGCAAGGTCACCGCCGCCGCCGCCGATCGCGCGGAGAAAGTCTGATTGCCTAAAATTGCGCGCTCTCTCGCTCTCCCCTCCTTCACGCGGTCTCATTCTTGCGAGACCGCGTCGGAATTTCCATTTTCGCGAGACGCCGTCTGCTCATTTTCTGGTTTAATAACTGACATGTCTTGAACGAGTGACATGAGCGAGGAGAGAGAGAGAGAGGAAGAGGGAGAGAGAGAGAGAGAGAGAGAGAGAGAGAGAGAGAGAGAGAGAGAGAGAGA
>NW_017259322.1:1268917-1289575 GCF_001594045.1 Atta colombica
AGACGTGGGAAAAGGTGACAAAGACGAAGGATTTTGTGAGGCCGCGTGTGTCGTGTGCGTCGGATAGAAGCAAAGGACGAGTTGCACGAGGAACACGCCCACGTATAAACGCGCGTTATATAGCGTTATACGTAAGCCTGAAAACACACATGAAACACGGGTGTCTGCTCGTTGACGCGGATAAACCGTCAGCACGATGGCGATATATTTATGGGTCATTCCCTCTTCTCTCTCTCTCTCTCTCTCTCTCTCTCTCTCTCTCTCTCTCTCTCTCTCTCTCTCTCTCTCTCTCTCTCTCTCTCTCTCTCTCTCTCTCTCTCTCTCTCTCTCTCTCTCTCTCTCTCTCTCTCTCTCGTATCGCTTGGTTTACTTCGAAATATATTTTTCGAGCGCTTCGCGGATTTCCAGGGACGCCGGGAATCCGACCGCGAGAGCGCGAATGCCAGCCGCGAATGTCGACGAATACTTTTTTGGGTCGTGCCACGTGTATCGCGCCGGACGTACGCAGAGGAAGGCGAGGCGAGGCAATGCGATGCGACGAGACGCGACGAGACGCGACGAGACGCGACGCGACGAGACGCGCATTTTTGATTTCGCAACGAGCCTAGAGATAATTGGCGTGCGTATTAGCGATCCAACCGCGAGCGCTGTAACGACTACACTGATGAAAAGTATCGTCTGCACTCGTGGATATTTTCAATCACAATCGTTTCCCAATGTCGACTTCGTCTCCCAATGCTGTGGCTTCAAAATTAGTATTTAATTATCATTGTAGTTTTGTACTTGTTTGGTAACTTTCTATATTTTTTTTTGCAATTTATAAAGAAAATTCTCGGGAACTCTCGGGAAAGATATTAATAATTGTCGAAAGATTAAAGTATTTCATTCAAGATAAGAAAATTTTTTGATTCTGTGGCTTTTAAATAAGCAAAATCCGCTAGAAAAATTTTATTACAGTATAATAATGACGCAATGTTAATTTTTACACGAAAATTAGAGTTTTTGCGTTTATGTTGGTATCATTTTGTAATTTTAGTATTTTTCTACTGTTTATTTTATAAATATTATATTTTATAAATATATTATGTATAGGATAAAGTGTCTTGAGGAAAACTATAGACTAGAAAATATCAAATTGTTTCCTTAAAAGTCGCGGAATATGACATGTGAAATGTGTTGATTTATTACTTTCCCCAATAAATAAATTGGCAAATTTTGTCTTCACAAACTGTACAAATTTTGTGTCCTTTCTGAACAATAAAAATATAATCTATTTTAATTCTATTATAATGCGAACATCCAAATCGTACTTAGCGATGCGTATACGAAAAACTTTTGTGCGCGCGTGTATAAATACTTAGGACAACCAGTATTATTTCGCAATTCGCAAATTGAGGCTCAATCTTATTCTCTCTGAAATTTATGCCTAGCCGATTCTTATCTCGCTTTATTGAGCGCGCTCGTCATTTTATACATTCGAGATGCAGAAATTGCGGAATCAGAGAGTTCAACATTTGCAAATTGATTGCGTTTAGGAGAAAAAGCAACTTTGCAACTGATTCTTTAATGATCGGTATATATGTACATTTAGATCCAGCGAGGAGCTAAGAGTGCAATCGCACGGAAAGAATTTTCAGGAAAGCTGCTTTTTCTGCTGAACCTTATTGTACCTTCGCGTAGTCTCACATAAAATAAATCGTGATTTGGAACGGTCGAATGTATTAAAGCTTGAAGCTCGTTCGTAGAACTCGAGAGGATCGCCAACAGCGCGGTCTCGTTATAGAGTAGAACGACGGCCGGTGACACGGAGGCTCTCTATCTTTCTCTCTCTGTCTCTCTCTCTATCTTTCTCTCTCTGTCTCTCTCTCTATCTTCCTCTCTCCCTCTCTCCCCTCCCAATTCCTCCTCGATATCGACTTTAGACCGAATGGCCCGGAGGCAGGCAGCGTCGAGAGCGCGTTCGCTAAGTCTAAATAACCTCTGGTATATCGAACCGCTGCCAGAGAATCCGCGGCGAACGGCGCGGCCGACGGCGGCCTGGCCGCGGATCGCGAGGCCGCGTTTGGGGTCCCCTCCCTTTCTCTCTCTCTCTCTCTCTCTCTCTCTCTCTCTCTTTTTCACGTTCTCTCCTTTTCGCGTCGCGTCGCGCCGCCGGTCTCGTTTTCCCGTTTAATAACCGACGTAGAAGCGAGACAGGAGACGACGCGCGGTCGTTCCGTGCTCAGTAAAATGGGACGTGAATACGAGGGTCGAGGGAGACCAAGAGAAGGATCGAGATAAAAAAAGAAGGGAAACAATAGGTGACAGCCGAGGAAGAAAAGGATGGAGAGAATCGGCCACCACTTACACAGATGCGCCATAAGCCTCCTAAACTGAACGATTGCCGAAAAGGCACCATCGGTTTCCTTTTTTTCGTGGCCCTTTTCGTTTTTGCGATTTTTCAGACATGTCAGGAGGTTTCCAAGCAACACACGGTGTAAATTCTATCCTTCAACATTGGCGAACAACAAGGATGCAATGATTCCGTGCCGTTTCATTTGTGGCGGACCTCTTGCGAATTTGTCCTTCGTCGGCTGGAGGTCGATATAGATATTTCCTGGGCATTTTCTTGGGCATTCTTGGACCAAATTTTCAAGAAACGAAAAATCAAAAGTCCGAATAGAAAATACGTAGATAAAAGGGTATTGGTATAAGTAAACTCACGAAACGAATGAGCGAGGAGAGAAAAGAATAAAAGAGCGGTAGGGTGAAAAGATCAGAGAGGAGTAATAACGACGACGACAGCGACGGCAACGAGAACGGCGGAGGGAAACAAAGAGGCGAAGAGCGCGAGTAAGAAGAGAAGGAGGATAGGGCAAGCCGTTATTTAGCTGAGCGCGCGCGCGCGCGCGCGCGTCTCTTCGCGTCCCTTCGCGACCTAACTTCACCCGCGTGTCCCTCCATCCGCACACCGCTACCCTTCGGGTCGCCCTCGAATGCCGCCCGCTCATCGCTCACTCCCGTTCCACTACCTTCCGTTAGCTGTTCCTTCCATCCCTCACCTACTTCCCTTGCTCCTCTGGCTTCTATCCTTCTACCTAGCTGTCAAATAGTCCTGCCGGCAAACCCACTTTTACCAAATCTTTGTGGAATCTCAAATATCTCTTTCTACAAATAATATAGGAATATGATGCTGAAAATTGGAGTAACTTTTCTTGAAATAATTATCAAGATATAAATTGTCTTACAATAATTATACTGACCGTTTTGTGCCACGTATTTATATACGTCCTTGAAGAAAAATCGTTAAAACCTGAAACTTTCTTTTTTTTTTTGTATTTTTCTTTGAAAATATTGTTAAAATTGAATCATTAGTGCCAGTGCGGTATAACCCTTGTTATTAAGAATGAATAGTACAACCCATAGCATAGGAATGAATAAACGGTGTAAACCGTTTAGATAAACAGTCATAAATGTTATTTGATGAATAGCGCTAATTCGGCTTTGACCATTTCGCATCCACCAAGACTAATCATTTTGTACTTCTTTTGTACAGAGACAGCAGACTTCATTTTTCTTTACTTTTATTTTTTTTATTGTCAACCCTCGTCTTTCGTTTTCATTTTTCCTCCTTTGATGACGAATTTGACAAGGTCTGTTCTTTTTTACTAAATTATTGCAGCAATTCATCTTTCTTCCTCTTCTTTCCTCCTGAAGAGAAAAGGAAGAAAGATTAACTGGTGCAAAAGTTCAACCAAAAAGAACTGACCTAATGAGTTTATACCTAGTTATTGTTATTTGAACACAAAGTTCAAATATTCATTGTTCTGGAAAATAAATAGAAATTTGACTCCAATTTTTTTTGGTCCATTGTATACCTGTGGTAGTCTATCCATCGTAGAGATTCCACTGGTATATAACGGTACTTATAGAAGCTGCCAACCACTCGCTGTGGTGTGCGATGACGTGTACATGTGTGAGTGTGTGCACGTCGAACGTTGTGCCGTACGACCAAGATAAAATCGCCCAGCGTTTCGTGCGTAGATACATTCCTCGCGTTTTTTCAGCTGTTATCAACCTTACGTGTGGAGGTTTCTCCGTAAATAGGACCACGTTAAAAACAAAATCCAATATGAAAAAATATAATTTTTTGTTTAAAATGATATGATCTTTTTCTATAAGAAACAACATTTTTTTTTGATAGAATTTACCTTTCAATCGTAGTGAATGCATTTCTCAAATTTAGAAATTATTATATAAAAAATCGGAGTAGAAAGAGCTAATAAGAAGATTGTATTGTAGAATTTTTTCATATGTCTGAAAATGACTTTTACACAAGGAGACAACAATTTTATTTAAAGTGTATGTATTAGGAGTGTGATTTAATTTTGAGGATTTTGCAAGAGATGATACACACTAATAATATATCAATGTGTCGAAGACACTCCAATCACACAGCTGTTATTTCTTAATGCTTTAATATTACTCTATAATATTTAGTCGTTTACTAACAATGAACACAGTAAGAATCGTGTTTATACCAGTTTGAAAATGGAGTTTCCTAAAGAGCATTTTCAACATACGTTACTTTTGTTTTTTTTTGTTTTTTTTTTTTTTTTTGGAAGAAAACGACGGCTGAAGATTATAGAATTTTAATAGAAATTTATGATGATGTTGCTCTATCAATTAAGACATGTGAATATCGATTCTGTCGATTCAAATGTGATGATTTTGTGGTGTTAACGATAAATGCTGGAAGATGATTTATTAGCATTATTGGAAAATCTAATACAATCCATTTCAGAACTTGTCAGAGAATTAAATGTTGATCGTTATTAAATACGACAATAGTTATTAAATGTTTATACACTGAAAAAAAAATTATTTAACTCAACAAAATGCTGCGATCGAATATGTGCAAATAAATATCAATGTAATAAGAGCAAAATATTTTGTTCCATTACTATGATGATTTCAAATTTGGCTCAACTAAATTGAGTTATTGCAGACAAAATGTTTATTTGATTTTAGAATATATTTAATTGAATAGGAATTCATTTTGACGATCCATTAAATAGCATTAATTGAGACAACAAAAGGATGCCAAAAAAAAAAAAAAATTAATAAAACAATCAAATTTATGTTTAAAATAATATCGTTTACGCTCAACTTTTTTACAGTTAAAATTTGTATACACAATATTATCATGAAATTCATGTTTTATTTGACTACAATTAATTATTGAAAAATGTATAACATCGCCACCAAAATTTGAACCTACGATCTCTAGAACGGTAATCTAATATATTTACGCTGAGCTAATCGCACGCTTGTGATCGCTTGCGAGCCATTACTTATATCTTAACGTTACTTATATCTTCTACTGTAACCATTTTTAATTTCATGCCTCTGCTGACAGTTTAATATTATTAATATTTGAAGAGATTACAACGGAAACGAAATAATGCATGTTTTGATCTTGTCAACTTTTCAATCAATATCATCTATTATATACATTGAAAGAAAAAATAGTTGCTGCAGCAAATTAGATGGTTAAATATGGCACAGCATTTTTAATTGGCTGTAGCAATCAATTAAAAATGCCATGCAATATTTTGCCTAATTTGCAGCCAATCTTTTCTTTATATGTAACAAAATATGTGTGCACGCAAAAATAATATCATGTCAAACAAGATATATAGTTAATGCAACAATTTTTTATTCAAACTTCATAACCGTAGTTTTAAAAATTATTCAATGTTAGTTAACGAAAATGATTCAATTTTATTTTGATAGGATTACTATCATTTCTTCAAGAAGTCTTCAAGAAAAATCAGTTAGAGCATCGTATATTTATTTGGAGTCTCGCGAAGTAAATTAAATGCGTTTATATGAGACACATACATATATATATATTTTATTGTTTTAAATGCGAGAATTTGTTTGAATGAAACTATACCTTTATTATGTGAGAAATAACGTTTTTATAAATTATATATATTTAAGGCAATCAAATATTTTGTCAAATAAATATATTCTACATTGTATAGATAAATTCTTAAGTAAGACTAACCCAATCTATTATTAATCGTTTATATCAGACTTATAAATATGTTAACTAAGACTGACTCAATTCATCATTAATTGAAGTATATGAGAGACTTAAATATTTAATTACTTCAACTGTACATCAATTTTGAAAGAAATATTTTTCAGAAAACAATTATTATTTATTGGAAAGTAAGGTTGTTAATATGTTGGGTTAATAATTTTGGACTAATGCGTGATGCATATTAATCAATATTTATTTAATCACAGTAAACTATTTAACTTTCCAAAATCACTAAATAATTCTGACTATATATATTTTTTCAAATGACTGAATAACACACACATCATGCCAAACAAAGTTAGTTTTACTTTGAGTATAAGTTAGAGTTCAATCAACACTATTTATAGTCAAACTTACTTAGTAATTTTGGAAGTTTTAAAATGTTTATTGTGACAAAACGTTGATTTGACATTGTTAATATTATTTATGCATTATTAATCTAAAACTATTGATCCAACATATTAATGACTTTTCAACAAACAATTAAATTGTATTTTGTGAAAAATGTTTCTTTCAAAATTTATGCACAGTTAAAATAACTAAATATTTAAGTTTTTCATATACTTCAATTAATAATGAATTGGGTTAGTCTTACTTAAGAATTCGTCTATACAATGTAGACTATACAATGTAGAATATATAACTTATTTGACAAAATATTTAGTTGTCTTAAATATATATAATTTATAAAAACGTTATTTCATATAATAAAGCTATAGTTTCAAACAAATCCTCGTATTTAAAACAATAAAATATATTCTCATATAAACGCATTGAATTGATTCCGTGAGATCTATCCAAATAAATATGACGACACTGGTAACTGATTTATTTTCAAAACTATGAAATAGTTGAATCATTTCCGTTAATCAACATTGAACAGTTTGTTAAGCAGACTGCGGTTAAATGCGGTTAAATAAAATTTGTTGCATTAAACAAATCTGCAAACGATTAAATGTGTTTAGTTCGTTGAAAAACAAATTTTTTTTGTTTTCAGTGTATTGTATTTCTTACGTATACGTACGGTAACCCTCAGTATCCACAAAGGATTAGTAACAGCGTAACCCTCTCGATTTTCATAATTCAGACGTCTTTTTTTTTTTTATCCCTTTTCACTTATTAAAATATCTTTTGTGCTACGACGATATTTTAGACTTTCTTTTAGACTCAAAAATTCTTTTTATTTTCAGTCTTCAAATGATGGATTAAAAAAAAAATTAGTTAAAATCGATGCATTATAATCTGAGATACAAGCAAAAGAAAATGCTGGGTTACAAATACCCGGATGTGGATAAATGGGGACTTTTTTGAGATGTGGGTAGTGAGAATATTGTGTGTAAAATATTGTTGCAATAATAAAGTAAAAATAAAATATACTACTAAATAGCCGCAAATCGATATTTTATGTAAGACATTTGTAGATAAATTTGAAATTTAAATTTCGCATGCAAAAAAAATTCTTGATATAATATAGTTTTAGAAGAAAATATCGAAATAAGTAAATAATATTTTAATCTTAGCGAAGGCTCACATTGTGAGCATCCTTCGAAGGACGTTCTAATATACAACATAACTATTATCTATAGGGAAATTACAAAGCGTTTAGGTTACAAGGTAATCTTTTTATGAATAAAGATCTTTACGCGATAACTTTATCATGCAGTAAAATATTAACGTATTGGATCATAAAGTCGCCTACATCGTATTCCTTAACATTTAAACAAAATTGTAACAAAAATACTGAAGAGATCAGAAATATTTTTGTACTTACATTAATTTTGGTTCACTGACAATAAAACAAAATAACATTTTTACAGAAATAAACATTGAATTATTGTATAAATAAATTTTAGTAAATTTTATCTTGAAAAACTTCAATACAAACTTTTTCTTATACAAATATTAAAATCTGTAGTAATTACAAAAGTATTACTACAGATTATTCAATCTTAATGTGTCATTTTATCTTAAATGTAAGTATAAAAAGTAGTAACAACTACTCAATTTTAATATGTTATTTAATCTTAAATGTAGGCACAATATAAAGACCGACAACAAGTACAATTTATTCAACTTTCTCTATTTTTACAAATTTTCCAACAACAACATAACTTAGTTAGAAACATTTTGTTAATTTGATGCTATACTCGAAAAGTGTTTAGACATCAGTTATAATCCTTGTATTATAATTCAATTATTCACCTTGTTCTGATAACATTTTAGATATTATAAACTTAAATCAGAAAACTTAAATCAGACACTGAATAAAATCAATTTTTACTCGTAAACAAACGGCTCGGAAACAAAACGAAAATAACAATTTAAAGCCATGTTTCCAGCGTCTCCGTGTCGTCACCTTTAAACGAAAAATGTTTCGCTTAAAAAGTATACAATGCAGATTCAACTGTATGAGCTAGTGTTCGAAAATACTATTTGGGAATACCTTCGAGTCATCATTTTGTCTTCGTTTAATATTCAAAAAACAACAAAGACAAAATGATATTCAAAGACATTTTTTTCGAATTTTTCAGCCATGGTGGTACAATTTGTCAACACCCTATTCAATTTTTTATTTCAATTTTCTAACTGTCAAAAGAAAAAGTTCATGATCTTGATAGATAGATATTCTACTCTATAGGCTACTCTTTAAATAATGTGTTAAAATGATTTATCTTTATTTGGAAAATTATCAAGAGGCAATATTTTAATATCGTACATTTTAAAGGTGACACCGCACAAATGACAATCCTACGGTCTTCAAAGGAACACATAACTACAATATGCGTGTGTTCTGTTCACACAACACAGCTGTCATATATAGGTAGATTATTCATGGGCGCTGAAAGCGAACGCGCATATGCGTTCGTAAATACGACCTTGTGGCTTTACGATCGTTTACAAACTCTTCCGACCTCTTCTGACTCGGGTCGAAGAGAACGGCCAGAGCGTACACACTCGGCGTTATTCCAATTAATCTCGTGCCGTAATATCGTCGATTTATGCGAGCGCGTGTGTATACGTGGGTGATTGCGTAATAACGGGAATAAAAATTCGGTAAATCTTGGTAAACGATACTCGCGCGTTTCGTCGATAAAATATTCGGCATATGTATGACCGCATTTTTTTTCTCCATCAACGATGGACGTTGATGGTCGTCTGAGATTGACTGAGATGTTTCATTGGAATTACATTAGTTAACGTCGTTAACATTATACGATATACAGTGAGAGCAAAAAGTATTTCGTACAAAGGAAATTTTTTTATGAAAAAAGTCTTATGTGTGGAAAATAAATATTAATTAGCAATTTTGTACAATGAATATATTCTGTTTTAACATAAACAGCCGCATGTATTTCTTTGAGAGCTTTGCATGTATTTCTGATATTGGAAGCTAAATTTCTTGACGAATACTTCTTGATCATCCAAACAATACAATTTTTAATTTTCGCTTATTTTTCAGATGACATATTTCCTTTAATTGATACACATTTTTTTGGTATATATAATTTTAAGAAACATAATCTATTTTATTTTTTATGAATAAATTGTTAATTATCCAGCAAGAAATGATCGTCAATTATACGTCGAATTGACGTCATTGGTGCTGAAATCGTATCGATATTCATTCGACATCAATTCGATTCATTTCTTGCTGGATAATGTTTACTTTTTAAAAATAAAATTTTTTAAAAAATATTTTCTCTATGTGTCCGAAATACTTTTTGTGCTCACTGTATATACATATATTCACATTTTTCTCAGCGTATGTGATTGACAAAAAACTGACTGATAGATAGGAAAGCTTACAAAGGAAAGGTACTTTAGAATTTCTTTTAAGAATATGTCCTCAGTGAAAGTAGTTAAACACCGTGAGAAGAAGTTCAGAGCGACGCACTCGGAATAACTTTTCGATAAAGTTCTGCGAAAACTTCCGTCAATGTATCGCACGATCTCTTGATCGCGAGAGAACACGGGAACATAAAATCCATTAATAAGGACTACTTGTCAAAGATCGCGCGGATCGTAGTTTCGTCACTTATGTCGTAATTTGCAAAGTGAGTAAAGTTTCTTCATCACTGGCAATATGTACGCATACATACGCATACATTCGGATCACCTATAATGATGTAACGCAAATCAAATTTTCACGATCAAACGCGTGAACTGTGAATAATATTACTCTCGCAATTTGAACATCCAATTAAATAAAAGTCCAATTAACAAATAAGAAGATACAAAAGTAAATAGATAAATAAATAAAGTTAAGGGAAGAGGAAGAGAGGGGGAAAAAAAGCAGCGTCGTGTCCGCGAATTGGCGAATTGGTGCGCGGAAGCGAAATGTGCGAAATTGATGACAATTCATCGCGGAATCGAATTTTTACACGCGAGGAAGTGGCGGCTTTCATCGCGGAGAAGCCAGAAACTCGTTCTCGCAAAGCCGCAAACGCGTTTCAGTCGTCGGCCGAGCTCGTGGTCCTTTCTCCCGTCACATCCGTGTGAAATTTTCGAGTAAATCGTGAAAGGGCGCGATCGGCAATAACCCGTAATAAATCGAATTCCGGCGCGACGAACGCGGAAACACCTGTACGGCAGCTTTGACGTAAAAACTCCGATCTACGCAGAGAAGACGATAAAGGGAATTAACGACGTTTTGTCAAAGTTTAGATTTCCCTGCGCGCACGGCGTTACTCGCTATATCAGCGTTTCATGCCGCATTTTTAAAGGGGATCGTATACAACGAGAATCATCCCGCTTGTTATTTCGGATAGAATGGGGATCAAGATTAATCGGACAGTATGCTCTCGGAACCGCTTATGATATCTTAATATCCTTCGTACAGAATGATTTAAAGTCTTTGCGTGGTTTTAACTTTTTATAACTTCTATTCTAAATATAATAAAATTTTTTTTTTCTTTTAAATATTCTATAAAAGGATATTAATCTGTAACAAAAATGAAGATAAAAGATAATAAACAAGTTTTACATGAGATAACTCAGAAGACGCCACACTTTTATTCTTGAATAACTTTTTAATGTATTTATTGAATTGAATTACGAAAGAAATACATATTATTTGTATTCTAGAAATCTTTCTTTATCTATACAAATTAACAAGTTAAACTTTTGATATTTGTTTTATTACAAAAAATTGTTATACGCTGCCAAAAGAGGTGACATCTTATATACGGTAGTAAAATTCATCTCCTATGGGAGAAGGTACTACAAGCAAATAAATAACTATTTAACACAATATGGGCGTTCTCTGCATATTTTACTTATCTGAGTACACAATCAAGGATTTATAAAAACACATACTTTTTTGTTAAATGTTGTCTTTTTTAATATTGTCACAACAAACTTTTTGATCTGCCATTATCAACACACTTTTGCACAGTCAGAATGGCTAATGTGTTTGTATACTGTATACTGTCTTAAAAAAAATCTATAAACACAAAGTAACGTGTCTTCTCTCTTGTTATTCTTCCCCCGAGTTATTTTATTATATTTATTCTTAGAATTATTAATTTTCAATATATTCATCGTTATTATAAAATTGCGAACTAAGTTTTATGACACGTTTTTCAGTTGATTTACAGTAATATACAATAGTTTACAGATTGTTTAAAAAGCTAGGTTGAAAAAATAATTTGTGACTCAAGTTTAAAAGTAAATTGACTGTGCCATAGGAAGATCACGGAAATAAACATATTTGGTTGAATTAACTGGAATAAGTTTACTAGATTTCTGATTAAATTTACTTAGATTCTGATTATCTCAAACAAAATTCTGGTAAATTGGAAATTGATTATTTCACAACCAAAATTCTGATAAATTTAATATCTAAGAAATTTAATAAATTTAATTAGAATCTGGATCGTTCATTTTTCACCACAATTTCAGTTAATTCAACCAAATATGTTTTCTCCGTGAATATCGTTTTTCAATGGCAGAACTAGTGCATATTCAGTGCACATTAAAGTTGTTATATATTATTCTAATCTAATGTCCAAAATTCACTGTCAGCACTGAAAATCTACATTACGTGTATTATATATTTTCTGACAATAAATTTTGTTACACAGCCTAAATATAAAAGTGAGATATCTCAATTATTTTATCATAGAGCACAATAAAATGTATTGAATATTTTGCAGTTTAATTCGTTTCTATATTTTTATTCTATATTTAAACGTACCTTTCTATATTTAAACGTGTACATCTTGTCGATTTGTGTACAAGTTTTGTAGTACACTGAGTGCGCATTAGTTGTACCTATGAAAAATGCTATGGATCTTAGGCTTGTCTCTACCTGAAATTAACTGTATTACAAGGCAAAAAATATGTCCTATACATGTCTGTATAGAATCTTAAAGATAATAATAATTCTTTAGAACCTCTTAAAACTTCCTGTCCTTTTTGAAAATCGGCCAATCGTGCAGCATATTAGATTTTTTTCTTAAAAAAGATCTTAGAGACTTAGATTTTTAATAAAAACGAGCCTTTAGCCATGAAATAAAAATCGATCGAGCGCTTGAATCTATGGATCCATAAATCTTATAAAACAAGATCCGCAAATAATTAAGAAACTCCAATCTTCCAGTCCATGATGTTTTCTATTGGTGTTATCGAAAAACACGTTTTTACGTATTGTAATATATTTTTTTCAAGTTTATACATAATTTAAATTCAATTTCTACGTACACTAAAGTTATTATTATTACTTTGGAAGAAATCTCAAACGTGTTATAATTGGTTCTTCTCTTTGTACAACTTCTGTGCTTTCTTCTCTTATTATTATTATTATTATTATTATTATTGCAATCAATCCTCGAAATTTCATTCGCTATGTGTCAACTATTGATCGTTGGATTCGAAGATAGAATAAGAAAAAGAAGAAAAAGAGGGAAAATATATTGGTGAATCGAAAACCGCATGGTAGGTTCTCGTGGGATAATCATAAAGTGACTCGCACAGAGCGGATAGGACACGTCACGTCGGTCGGTCGCGCGTTGATAACTTTCCGCGGAGTCGTTTGAAATATTCGTGAAGGTGCGGCGAGGCGAGCACGCGGCGTACAGCTCGACCCTAAAGGCGAGGAGCGTCGAGCGCGGGTAACCGTCGCTCGCTTCTCTCTCGCGTGAAATTTAAAGGCGGCTGCTGTCGTGTCCCCCCTTCCCCCTACCCCCTTCCCCTCCCCTCCCCCCTCCGCATCACCCTCTCGTCGTCGTCGCGCCACACGCGCGCTCTTCGCGAGAGAGGACTGTGCTGGGCCCCTCGATCGATCCACGCCCGCATAGTCGCGAGCGTGTAGAAGAGGTTGTTTGTCGGTGGCCGACTGGCCACGGTCGCCATCGACGACGACGCCATTGCCTGCCTGTCTGCCTGCCTGCCTGCCTGCTTGCCTGCCTGCCTGTTTGCTTGCTTGCTTGCTTGCTTCCTTCCTTGCCTGTCTCTACTCGCCTGCCTGTGTGCCGCACAGGAAGAATTTTTTATCGCGGGTTTTCCCTCCCGGAGTAAGCCGGCGGGTAATTAACGGCGGACCTCTCTTCTCGTCGCCCTTCTCCCCCACTCGCGCCTTCCTCCAGTTGCCGCGAATCCCGCGACGCCAAAAGACGACGCCCGACGTCGTCGTCCTTGTTTCTCGCGATCTTTAGTATCAAGATCTGCGCATTTATTTGTCGCCGACCTAACGGTTAGCCTAACACAGCCGCACACCTGCTGCCTCTCATTTCGATGAGAATTCGTGCGATTCATGACGCGCCTGAGAAAAAGTTAAGAGAAGTCAAGGAAGAAGGCGCCACGAAGTTTAAGGGTCTCGCCTTTAACGTATTTACTTCGAATTTACGATCCAACTGTGGCACTCAGAGAGATTACATGTTCTTCGCGGGTGTAATCGGTATTCGAGAATTATTCGCCAGCTGTTTCGAGGATTTTAAATGCGATAATGAATCATAATGTATGCATTTGTCTAACCGATCTGCAACTCTTCGCACGATAATGAAATTTCTTATCTATTCTCTCGATATAAATTATTATTTACGATCCTTGGTAAAAATTTATGCATTTTTTGAGCAGTTGTTAAACAATTATATTAATTCTATTTAGTAACTGAAAAGTAAAACTTAGAATCCCAATCAAGACGTAACGTTTTGCCTGCATACTGTAAAAAAATATGAAATTTAATGTAATTTTAAGTTACACAAGTTGAATTTAATTTCACGACATAAAATTTAATGTATATGTAACTGAAAATATATTTGTGTACAATTATATAAAATTTAGTGTACTTTCCATACAATTTTATGTGGATTTGCATGAAGTTCAATGCTCACATTCATTATATTTAAGACTATTTAGTTTTCAGTTAAATCATTAGTTATGTTTGATCAACAAGCTTATGTTACATATTACTTAAAATTCATTAAAAAATTTCAAACAGTGCGCAATTACTGTGCAGAAAAAAATGCTCAAAATCTGAATCCATTTACTGAACAAAAACAAGATAATACAGTATTTTAATAATCTATATTGTCTATATTATAATATTAGACATCTGATAAATGTATATATGCACAAATTTTTACCAGGAAAACTGTTTCAGGAGAGCTATTGAACAAAAATTCTTATCAAGTTCTCTCCATTTTTTCCGCAATATTATAATTAATAAATAAGAATGCAGTAATATTAAACAATAACTGGATGAGTGTCTAAAAAAATCTGCATACATTTCTATCGGGAATATATATGTTAAAGGCGCATTCGGTTTCTATATTAATAGGTAACGATGTAACAATAGCGCGATCATTTTCCACCTGATATATTGAGTTCGGCCGCCGGCGAAACTAGACGAAACGAGAAGAGACTGATGCACGAAATTCCTTTCAGACGAAAAAAAAAAAGGTAAGAAAAAAGAAGAATAATAGCAGAGGATAGGATGGATAGATATGACGCATGGGCGCATCCAAATCGACCGCAGTCTTTATGTTTTAAATATCGAGCCATTCTAGCTGGTATCATCGCAGTTTACCTACCAAGTTCGCACCGACCGGCCGGCCGCCACGAAATTCTAATCCGCCGCGATTATACGCGCGATTTTTTTTTCTACAGACGCACACGTGAACGCGCTTTCGAAAGGAAGGACACGCAACGCGGCGTCGACGACTTACATAATCAACGAGTAGCCGCGATCTCTTTAAATTCTTTTAGTTTCTTCCCTTTCTTGTTTCACATTGGTCTACTGCATATTTTCTACAGTGTGTCCTATATCTATTGTCATTGTCTACATGGACAGTCATATTTATTCTATTCTCTGCTATTATTCTTCTTTTTTCTTACCTTTTTTTGCGAAAAAGTATTTGACTCACTTATGTCAAAGCTAAAGAAAGAGACCTGAGGAATCCGCACGGCGCTTAACTACATAGCTAGACCCTTTCCGACAGAACAAAAGAATGGAAAGAAGTTGTCAATGGTTTCGGAATGACAGTGTTGGATCCGGAGATATTCGAAACGTCGGCGATTGCATTGACGCAAGGCCAGGTCTTAGCACCAATATTCTTTCAGCTGCATCATTGCGGTACCTGTATGTTCGGCACAGCACGCATGGCAAACCATTTCCGGCGCTCGCGCATGCCGTCCAAGTCATTGCCGACTTCTCACTTCGTGAATGTGCCGCGGGCATTGTCGGAAGGGCACGATCGGAAAATTAACGACCCTTCGAGCGTTAACTGCCGATTTCAGGTCGACGTTCATTTTCTCCCTCATCCTTTCCCTATCTCAGTCTCTCTCTCAGTTTGCTCGTTCGTTAAGTCCTTCCTCAGCTCCCGCGATTCGCGCCGTTTTCATCCATTCCCCGCTGTCCCTTCTGTATCCCGCTTACCACCGCTCGTTCGTCCGTCCGTCCATCCCTCAGACCCTTCCGCTCCTCGTCCCTTTCCGTCCTTTCCTAACTATCGCCGCCGGCAGCTCTACCTACCTACCTACCTACCTACCTACCTACCTACCCCTCGAGGCTACGAATCGCAGATTGGTAGAGAGAGCGAGAGAGAGGGAACGAGAGCGGTCGATTATCTATAATCGATAGCGACTCCCGCGCTCCATATTGCCATAGTACGCACCGGAGATGGTGACTGACGTTTAAATACACAGACAAGACCGTAATATATCCCACCGTCGTCGTCGTCATCATCCTCGAGACCCTCGCGGACCTAAACTCGATGTATGTAAATCATTCCCTCATCGTCGTCGATATATCGATTCGCGCGGACGAAGATGTTTAACGTTATTATTAAATAATTACGCTCTCGCGAACGAAGCTCTCGGAAGAACGCGAGGGTGTAAAACGCCCGCGACCCGCCGTAAATCCACCGGCTTGACCGGTAATGGATGTGCTATGGGAAGACGCTCTTCTTCTCGAAAGATTGCGTCATCTTACTCCTCGATTTTACATCCTTCGTTCTTACGACAGACGCGCGTGTCACAAATGCGAAATAACCGTGCGTTATCGACCGACAACAACAATTTATGTAATCTTCATTTATCATAAATTTTTCATAGATTTTTAAATATCAGAAAAAGTATATTAAATATATCCGTTACAGCATTTCGTCATAGTATTGTGACAATCACACGAAAAGTATCCCTTTTAATATTCATATGTTGCTTATATCTTATATCTCTTGTACCGATCGATATAATATTAAATGGAAGAAAAAAATTGTAGAAGGAAATAAACAGAAGTATGAGACTTGGGGAAACTGTTGAGCTTCGCCAACTTTCGTGTTCTACTACATGAAATGTGAAAATAGGTCAGTCGTCGATTCAAGTTTACGTAACTTTACATTTCCTTTTTTACAAAATCTCTTCAAGGAGACGATAAAAAAAATATATAACTTTCTGAATATCGCGGTAGAGAACAACATCGTTAATCATCAATCTCCAGTGACGCGACGACGTGGCGATTCTAAATGTGCGCGTTCAGCCGTTTGAATTATTCTAACGGCCTTTGAATCGGGTTATCAAAACTACTCGGCAATTTCCTCTCGGTCGAGATAGTCGATTTTCATAGATAGTTGTTTTTTCGACAGTTGTTTACTGTAGACACGTGTGGATATTTCGCGAAAAAACGTCTACTTGGCTAGACTCGGGTGCGCAAAAAATTATGACAAATTATTTTACATTATAATTCTAAATACCGATTATGCACGTTCGAAGCGTGCATCTGTTCGTTAAATCCTATCAAACTTTTTTTAGAATCATTAAGGTTGACAAATTGGAATTATTACTAATATCTTAACCTTTGGCTACGTATTTGTAAAGAAAACGGCACAGCGCAATTTTGCTGAAGAATCTAAAAATTTAGCTAAATACAATTCTAAAAATAATTTTGTTGAACCACTAAAATAATTTTGTTGGAATTTCAAGCATGATAAACAATGTTGCAAAAAGTTTTGACATTCTAGCATTCAGTTTAAACGTTCCACATAATAATTTTATGATCCAACAAAATTATTTTCAGATCTGTTTCTAACTAAAATTATTTTCTATAGCGGTCTCAGTACCAACATTCTAAGGTCGGTCCCATGATTTATGGAAACTGCAACTTAAATCAATTCAGCGTTGATAATTAGAAAATGCACGCTTGTATCTATTGAATCCTATGTATAAGATTCCGAATTATGAAGGATCGAAGAACTAATACTCTAGAACTGCTAACTACACACTAAATAACACTAAAAAAACACTAAATAAATAGAATCTTTTGCTTTTTGGAAAATCAATTGACAAATGAACAAATTATGCAAATTGCATTGTATCCTTTAGAATACCCTTCTTTTTCTTTAAGTGGAAACGTAAATTTTACACCAAGATTTTTTGTACCAAAAAAATATACCAAAATCCTTTGTTCCCTTTTTTTCAATCATATAAAGAACTCTGATTGATTGAATTTCTTATGTTATGCATCATGTAAGAATCTGTGCTTCCCGCTTTATACCGAAATATTACAAAATATGCCTTTTACGAGGAAGAGATTGAAAAGCATTTTGTATTATTCAGAAACTAAAAACGATCATCAAAGAAATACAAAGAAGTTGAAAATGCTATACATTTTTCATATTTAAAGAAAAAATTAAAAAATTATTAAACTGAATTGTCAGATTAACAATTCAGCTTAATAATTTTCTTCTGTTGTCTTATTGTACTACTATATATTATAAGTAAAAGACGAAATTAATTTTTTATTGTATTATTTGTCAAATTAGTTCTTAAGATTTGGCCGAGCTGCTCATGTTTTAAATTTAAATTTTTCAGTCTCATTCTTCATATTTAGAATATTTACGAAATTAGATATTCGAGTTTTTCGAGACTTTAGTTAGACAATTGCAGATAAAACACATATATTACACATATGTTGCAGATAAAACACATATATTATATAAGATAAAAATAAAAGAAATCAAATTTTGACGATGCACTATAAGAAAAGAACAAAGAAAAGCCTGATTATATCTTTTTGCATTAAGAAATGTTATTTTCGCACGAATTTTCCTTAAGCTCTGAACTGCATAATCTTTAAACAATAGAAGTTGATTAAATAATTTGACTAGCGCTATTTTATTTACGAAGTTTGAACCAGTTTCATCCTTTTCTCGAATCTGTGAATCCTAGTTGAAATTAATCTCTTATTCGCATTTCACCAGTGACATTTATCGATGATATATAATTGCCACAAGATAATTTATTAAAATTAAAATTCCTTTTCACTTGTCTCTCATAATAAACGAATAATAAATCAATCGATTGCGGACATTTGTAAAAGAAAAGAATCTTCCGAAAGTTAACGCGGAAACTTTTTGTGGTTATTTATTGATACACACAATGAAAATCTTTTATTGTCTTCAGACAAAGGTTTCCTAGTTTTCATTGAATGTATTGGTAAATAATCGTAGAAATTTAATGTTTCGCGACAAAAAAGATTCCTCCAGTTTTTTTTTTTTTTTTATGAAAGAAACCGATTTAACTTATTTATCTCATTAGAATTTGTTTGAGATTCAGGCTTAGCTAATGTGTCGCATTCTTAATAATCGCTTGAAAATTCAAAATTTTTTTCTTTCTTTTCTTCACTTGAAAGAAACATTGCTACAAGAAACGTATTTTAATTTTGTTTTTTTTCTGGAAGTCCTTCAAACGTATAACATTTTATTTTCTTTTGCAAGACACCAGTTCTCGACATTTTCGATTCGATCTTCTCTTCGATCGACTCTTTCATCAAATTATAACTTACGTTAAAATACTAACGCAAGACCATAAAACAGAGCCAAGTTGATTAACTACTTTTGACTAACTAAGATAAATGACAGCAATTCGATACAAATTTTTTAAGATAACTTTTCTCTTGCTATGTTTGTTCTTGTTTGAAGTTCGCGTAACGGCTTTTCGTACTTTCCGCTTCTCCTTTCCCTCTCGCTTGCCGGTGTATTCAGCAAGTTCCAAGGTGAAGGACCGACGAAACGAAGTTGCGAACGGCCGATTAAAAAGCCAGTTGAAAGCACAAGATTAACGCGTGCCGATATATGTATTTTCGCGCACATGTATTTTCCCATTCACGGCCATTCACTTCATTCGCAACTCATGCCCAACACAAGGCCAGTACTACGGATTCTACGATTATTGCTGGAGAGCCAGGAGTGAAGAGAGAAGGGAATCGCCGCCGCCGCCGTCGCCGCTGCCGCGCCGGTTCCGGAAGCATCTCTCGGAGATCTCTCTTCATTCATAAACTCTTTCTGCCGTAATGGAATACTCGGTCGACAGAGTATAAACCAAACGAGAGAGAAAGACAGAAAGAAACAGAGAGGGTTCGAGAGATAAAAGAGGAGAGAGAAGAATGAGTATAATAGGAAGGTGCATGAGAAAGTTAAAAATAAATCAAAACGCATGGCGAATACACTTTCCTGATGGTACGTCTTAGAAATACGTATTTCGGCTTTTCAGAAAAAAAATGAGCAGCAAACAAAAAGACTTCATTGATCGTCCATTTATCGTCCATCTGTCCGAAAGCGAGGCGAGTCCATGAAGAGTACGGCGACGGTAACAGGAACGCATATCGCGATAGGAAGGTCCAGAGTACACCCACTTGGTACTTTTATGTGTGTATGTTGTACTTTGTATGCGTGCGAATATGAACATGTGCACCGGCAAAACATGTAGGTGTGCTCTCTTACGTTCGTACGTATATGAACGAGAGGACCACACATTGGTCGTCGTCGTCGTCGTCGCCGTCGTCGTCGTCGTCACCGTCGGCTTTCACCGCGGATCCTTGAAAGGGCAGAGGTGAGGCTCCAGCGAACCGTACACAAAACCGCTTCGCTACAAAATCGGGAGAGATTGGACGTCACGAATATCTACGGGTAGCTTTTTTGCGTCGTCGGGGTTAGACCTTTGAAAGGCCGCGTTCTCCTGCTGCGCGGAAGGTTAGTCGTTGCTGCCTGCAGAAGGGTGGAATGACGTAACTCGGTCGTCTCGCTCGGACACTCGCTCAACGAGCGATGGTTTTATATATATATATATAT